>NW_027460898.1:0-88372 GCF_037038515.1 Microtus pennsylvanicus
GACTTCCAGGGCTAGGGCTCAGGAACTGGGAGGTTTCTGGGATGAAACAGGTCTGTCTGTCTTGTTTCTCTGAGTTCCTAAAGGGCCAACCCACATCAAAGATTCACGATAGTTGATTTGACAAAGTCGGGAATTGACAAGGAGTGCGGAAGGAGTCAGTGAGATTTCAATACCAGCACTGACTGCACATCATCACCCCCCCCCCCCCCGGTCCTTTTCGTTGTGTAGCAATAATAATAGAGAAAGGGGAGTAGTGCTCTGCCAAAGCCCGTATTTTACCATGCCTTATATCACAGCCATTAGCAGGGTTGAGGCATCAAGTGCTGCAGTCAGTCCGACTCCTGTGACCCCCCTAAGGTTTCTGGCTTCCCAGTTTTGAGTGACACCATGGTCTCCAGTTCAGCTTGAGAGCTCTTTAAGAGCCAATGGAGGAGAGAGTGGAAAGAGACTGCCATTTTTTTCTTTTTCCTTGTCTTTCTTTCTTTTGCTGTTTTGCTTTGTTTTTCAAGAAAGGGTTTCTTTGTGTATCTTGGGCTGTCCTAAAACTCACTCTGTAAATCAGGCCATCTTTGAATTCACAGAGATCTGTGTGTGTGCTGTGATTAAAGCCCGGCTGAGACTGCAATTTCTTGTTAGCTCTGGGTGTCCTGAGCTGTTAGTAAGTGACAATGGCTCTGTGTTGTGAATCTCTGTGAATCCAGACTATGTTATGTCCTTCAATGACATGAGTCTGAAGCATCAAGCACCCACCCACCCCTATACTCCCTGAGGTCTCTGAAGTCACACACAGCGCAGCCTCTATGGGTCTGAATAAGGCTTAGAAAGCTTTTCCCTGGTTCACCTGGTGCAGAGGAAACCAGGTAAGTTCTGAGAGACATGCACCACCTTCCTACAGAAAGAAGGGAGGACTGATTAGCTAATACCCACAGAGGGGGAAACTCAAGTCTGGTATTTCAGACAGAACCTGCTTGGACAAAGTCTCATCTGTCAGTCACTTCCTGAGGGAAGGAGGGAGGGAGGGAGGGAGGGAGGGAGGGAGGGAGGGAGGGAGGAAGGAAGGACCACAATTATCTCTCCTCTGTGTCCTTTTTACGCTCTTTCCATGCTCTGATGAATATTGTGATTCAAGTTGGCCATGTCCCCTTTTCCACAGCATGTGCACTGTGGCTCTAGATCAAGGAATCAGTTTGTTTGTGTGTTTTGCTCTATCTAGGAGAAGCACCATAGCAGTTGCATACTGACTGAGAAATTTGATTTTTAGGAAATGATTTTTCATATCTGTGAGTGGTCTCTCCATAGATAGCCACTCATCTTTCTTTAAACTTGAGTATAGGAATGAATGATCCCTCCCTCCCTCCCTCCCTCCCTCTCTCCCTCTTCATGGGAATGAGTGTCTGCTCTTGCATTGAGGGCTCCCCAGTTCTCAGCATCTCCAGCCCAACCTGTCACAAGCTGATCACACATTTGCAAACTTGGGATATATTCTGCTGAAGTTTTGGGATAATGAATTTCATCAACTATGGGACTAACTTTGTTCTGACAGGACACTCACTCACAATCTCTCCTCATCACACCCACATAGTGTAACAACTTTGTGTTTCCTCCACAATGTGCTCATTTCTGTCAGGGAACTGAAAGCCGGCCAGCCAGCCAACACTATTTTTCCTTGTTTCTCATTTTGTTCTTATATTCTGTCTCTCCCCCCCCCCCCGCCTGGAAAACTTTCAGAGTTCACTCTGCCCCCTGAGTAAAGGTGTTATGCTTCCTTTTATTGTATATTTAGTGTGTGTGTGTGTGTGTGAGAGAGAGAGAGAGAGAGAGATTCATTATGAAATCAAAAGTCAGTCAACAACAGCAAATTTTGTATTTATTTGTCCTTCCAGGTATTTGCTTGTTTACTTACTTACTTACTTACTTACTCACTCACTCACTCACTCACTCACCCACTTCATTTATTATTTATTTATTTATTTATTTGCAGTGGAAGACTTAATTCAGTAAGAATGATCAGAAGGGTAGGTAGGGTATCCTTGGGAAAAGAGTAAGATATCACGATGACTTTCCCTTCCAAGAGGGAGCTTTCTAGTAAGACGTGAAACCACAGTTTCAAGGGCCCGCTTTCCACAAGTCCTTTTCCAAGGTCAGGCATTTCTTAGGTAAGCAAGGGTCTCCATTCATTCCCTTTGAGGAAATCTCAGGCCCTGCCCTGACATTAACCTCTGACTCCTGCCTATTGTCAAGGCCAATGGGACACTCCTCAGCCCCTCCCTGACCTGAGGTGACCTGAGAAGCCACAGCCCACCCCAGTTCACAGGCCTCTCTTTATCTATCTATCTAACTAAGTAACTGTACAGCATAAAATGTGGAATCTCTTCTCAATGAAATGCTGTTGGCAGCCATTCGATGAATTTATTCTCATCTCAGATCCTGTCCAGCAGGGATGTCTTCTTTCCGTGTTTCTTCTTCTTTTGTATGTTGCAGTCAGTTCAGATGTGCTGGTATATGGTGAGAAAGAGAGAGAGAGAGAAATGGAATTGCTTTTTATTTATTTGAAGAGTTTTAATGATTTAATATTCAGCTATTTCCAGCCTTATTTACCAGCACATTTATTATTACCAGCGAGCACCTTCCTCTGAAAACATTGGAATCGCCCCCCATCTGTACATGTCATGCACGTGCGTGCATATGTGTGTGTGTGTGTGTGTGTTTGTGTGTGTGTGAGCGTGTGCGCATCCCATCTATCTATCTATCTATCTATCTATCTATCTATCTCTCTATCTATCTATCTATCTATGTATCCCTTCATCAAATTTCATTTTAGGAGCTGCTATGCTGACCAGTGACATGGAGGCCACCATTTTCTTAGCCAGTGACAGTCAGGAGACAGAAAGAAGGAAAGAAAGGAAGAAAGGAAGAAAGAATCTACATTCCCAAAGAAAGAAAAAAATTAAGTAAATTTTAAAAAGTAAAAAAAAAATTAAGAAAGTAAGTAAATACATACATAAAAATAGACATAAAGAATGAATAAATGAATAAAACTAAATAATAATTGAAACATTCAATAAGTAAATGAGTCACGCTAAATCAGCAGATAAATAAACAGATATATGAAAGAAGATAAGGAAGTGAAGGAATGAATGAACAAGTAAGTAAGTAAGTAAGTAAGTAAGTAAATAACTAGGTGGGTCATTTTTTTTAAAGAAGTAAGTAAATGAGATGGGCTGAACAGATAGTAAGTAAGTAAGTAAGTAAGCAAGCAAGCAAGCAAGCAATCGTGAAAAAAAAATGAGAGCCGGGCGATGGTGGCGCACACCTTTAATCCCAGTACTCGGGAGGCAGAGGTAGGCGGATCTCTGTGAGTTCGAGACCAGCCTGGTCTACAGTGCTAGTTCCAGGACAGGCTCCAAAGCCACAGAGAAACCCTGTCTCGAAAAACCAAAAAAAAAAAAAAAAAAGAGAGAGAGAGACACATCCATTCAATCCATAAAAGACAAAACGTGGAAATAAACATGTAAACTGGTCGACCCACCCAAAGCAGGAGGGAGGTCTCTGTCCAGCAGGGCCGTCTTCTTTCCAAGTTGCAGTCAGTCAGATCTCTGGGCAAACAGAAAAAGAAAGCAATTGTTTTCTACTTGAACAGTTTTAATATTACTCAAATGAATTAATATTCAGCTATTTATTCCCAGCCTTATTTACAACTGGATGCCCACCGAGCACCTTCCTCTCATAGCTAGCCCCTTCTACCCCTGCCCCATCTGGACAGATAGACAGGATGTATGTATGTATGTATGTATAAATAAATAAATAATAAAAAAGTAAAATAAAAATAAGTAAATAAATAAATTTAAAAAAAAGTGTTTGGTGAGTGGGGCGTGTTGGCATAGAGAACAAAAGAGATAAACTAACCACCAACACATTGAAGAATGACATCAGTCAATCAAGACATGGAAAAAGACAACTGGTCGACCCAAGTTCACAAGGCCAACTGGTCGACCCCGGTACTTAGCATTTTAAGGCCAAATATTTAATCGGACAACTGGTGGACCCGCTTCCAGTCCGTCAAAAAAAAGGAAGTGCACAGAGACAACTGGTCGACCCGTCAGGTCTAGGAAGATATAATATATATTATACATTAAAAAAAAAAAAAAGAGTCCAGCGGGACATCTGGTCGACCCGCCGCATCCCCGGGGGAAAAAAATGGCCTCCCGCCCGGTGGGAGGGACTACTGGTCTACCCCGGTCCTTTGGAGAAGGAGGTGGAGAGGGGGGAAAAAAAAGTGCGCCCAACCTCCGCCGCCTCCCCGACAAGCGCGCCGCGGCGCCATGGCGCGCGAGCGGAGGTCGGCGGCGAGAGGGGGCCCGGGGCGCCGCCAGACCCTCGCCCATCCTCCCCCGCGAAGAGGGATGGAGAGGGAAAGGCGCGCGCCCGGGAAAGAGGGGACACACCCGCGGGCCGCTGCGGTGCGGTGAGGCAAGCAGCGGGAGTGGACGGAGGAGAGCGAGAGCGGGAAGAGAGCCGCCGTCCGCCGTGAGCTGCCAGTGGCAGAGCCAGACACGGGTCCTCGGACGGGACGAGGAGGGCGGGCGAGCCGGCGCCCGTCCCCCTTCCCCCTCTCTCGACCTCTCTCTCACGACCGCCACGAGCGCCCGTGCGCACGCACACTTCCGTGCGCAGAACACACGTGCGACCCGGGGAGCGCGCCTCCCGGCGAGAACTCGGGCGAGGCAGGCGAGCGGGCGGGCAGAGCCGCCGCCGCTGCTCTCTCACGTTAATGATCCTTCCGCAGGTTCACCTACGGAAACCTTGTTAGGACTTTTACTTCCTCTAGATAGTCAAGTTGGTGAACAACCACAAATAAGCAAACAAATAGAGAGATAATAACAATAAAAATATTTGAGAGTTCAAATAATTGACTTCATCCACAATAAAAGAATATAAAAATAAAAATATCAAATGCACTTGAACACATTGGCACAGGAGAACGCTTGCTAAATAGAACCCCAGTAGCACAGACACTGAGAGAAAAAAAAAAAAAAAGAAAAAAGAAAAAAAAAGAAAAACAAAACAAAAAAAAGAACAAAGAAAAAAACTAAAGAGAGAAAAAAAAGAAAAAAAAAGAAAAGAAGAAGAAGAAAAAAAAGAAAAAAAGAAAAAAGAAAAAAAAGAAAAAAAAAGAAAGAAAAAAGAAAAAAAAAGAAAAAAAAACAGACACTGAGAGAAACAATTAATAAGTGAGACCTCCTGAAACTGAAAAGCTTCTGTAAAGCAAAGAACATGGCCAACAAGACAAAACGACGGCCTTACAGAATGGGAAAAGATCTTCACTAATCTCCAAAATACACAAAGAAGTCGAGAAATTGGTCATCCAAAGAACAAATAATCCAATTTTAAAAAATGGAGTACAGACCTAAACAGAGAACTCTCAACAGAGGGATCTAAAATGGTTGAAAGACACTTAAATGTATTTAGTGATTATATTTCTTTTCCCTTAGGGATAAAGAAATGGAGAAGTTCTTTGAAGCAGTAAGTCACAAAAACACCAGGCCGTTAAACTTCAGCTACAGGGAAACCCTGTCTCGTGGAAAAACAAAACAACAACAACAACAACAAAAAAAAATCCTGAAGCCAGTGATCATTGCAAACATCTGTATGTTCAGATACTGAGCCTGAGCAAGTTAGAGTGTCACAGATTTGCTGCAATTCATTGCAAATTTCATGTGGATCACAAATCCTGCTCAAGTTACAGCTGTTAGTGTCAGTGTGAACCTTGACACCATCTCTACTGGATTCCTGTCAGCTGGGCTCCGGTCTGCTAGAAAAGCAGAAGAACTAAGGTACCGTAATTAACCTCTTCTGTGCCCCACCTGCAAGAACACTCTGTAAGCTACAGTTCTGAAAACAGCCTGGTCCTGGCATAAGAACAGACAGGAGGACCAATGGAACCGAATAGAAGACCCGGATATCGATCCACACATCTTCGAACACCTGATCTTTGATAAAGAAGTCAAAAATATCCAATAGAAAAAAAAAGAAAGCATGTGAGTTCAAGACCAGCCTGGTCTACAAGAGCTAGTTCCAGGACAGGCTCCAAAAAAAAAAACTACAGAACAACCCTGTCTCGAAAAAAAAAAAAGAAAGAAAGAAAGAAAGAAAGAAAGAAGAAAAAGAAAACAGTGCTGTCCTCGAAAATGCCCTCTCCCTTTGAACACGGCCCCTCCTTTGGGCTGAGTTTCCCACACAGCTCTGATGATGCAGGAGGATGCCGAGGGCCCAGTTGGTGCCTGTATCTGTGCCTTGGCAGCAGCTATTCATGTCTTGCCACTCAGAGTCAAATTCCCTTAAGTTTAGCCTTCCCTAAGTGCTTGTTCACTTCAGAAGACTCAACCCTCATCTTCCATGTCCTCCTGGCCTAATTTCTCATATTACTGTTTTACTGAGTATGAATCAGTAATATGAGATGTTCAGGAGAGGGAGGAAGGGTCATTCATGAAAAAAGTGAGTGTTCAACTAACTAACTCCCCATGGGTTCAGGAAGTAGTGAGAAGATATTAATGAAGCAGAGAGAAATTTCTGGTTTTGGAAGGAGGAAATCCTGAATGGCTCCCTCTGTGTCGGAGGAGAGACTCCTGGAAAGGAAACCTCAGGTTCCGGTTGGTCGGTCGGTCGGTCGGTCGGTCAGTTCGGGGAGAAATATCAGCAAGGAGGTAAAGGCCGTGCCTCACGACATCAGCAGTCCCTTCTCTGGAAATTCCACGGTATCCCAGAGAGCTCTCGGAATTTTGTGATGTCACTCGTGTCCTAGAAACGCCAACTGCCCTCAAGACACACTCTCTCGGTGCCTATAAGACTCGGTTCTAGACATGTTGTCTAGAGAATGGAGATCGTTCGTGGAGAGGCCAGAGGGAGGAAGAAGAAAGCTGGCCTCAGATCTCACAGGAAAACATGGAGAAATAATTAGTGGTCCTGGGGAAGACGAAGTGAGTTCACCACTAGCAGGGACTAGAGAGATTTCTGGATGTGATGGCTTTGAGACTTCCAGGGCTAGGGCTCAGGAACTGGGAGGTTTCTGGGATGAAACAGGTCTGTCTGTCTTGTTTCTCTGAGTTCCTAAAGGGCCAACCCACATCAAAGATTCACGATAGTTGATTTGACAAAGTCGGGAATTGACAAGGAGTGCGGAAGGAGTCAGTGAGATTTCAATACCAGCACTGACTGCACATCATCACCCCCCCCCCGGTCCTTTTCGTTGTGTAGCAATAATAATAGAGAAAGGGGAGTAGTGCTCTGCCAAAGCCCGTATTTTACCATGCCTTATATCACAGCCATTAGCAGGGTTGAGGCATCAAGTGCTGCAGTCAGTCCGACTCCTGTGACCCCCCTAAGGTTTCTGGCTTCCCAGTTTTGAGTGACACCATGGTCTCCAGTTCAGCTTGAGAGCTCTTTAAGAGCCAATGGAGGAGAGAGTGGAAAGAGACTGCCATTTTTTTCTTTTTCCTTGTCTTTCTTTCTTTTGCTGTTTTGCTTTGTTTTTCAAGAAAGGGTTTCTTTGTGTATCTTGGGCTGTCCTAAAACTCACTCTGTAAATCAGGCCATCTTTGAATTCACAGAGATCTGTGTGTGTGCTGTGATTAAAGCCCGGCTGAGACTGCAATTTCTTGTTAGCTCTGGGTGTCCTGAGCTGTTAGTAAGTGACAATGGCTCTGTGTTGTGAATCTCTGTGAATCCAGACTATGTTATGTCCTTCAATGACATGAGTCTGAAGCATCAAGCACCCACCCACCCCTATACTCCCTGAGGTCTCTGAAGTCACACACAGCGCAGCCTCTATGGGTCTGAATAAGGCTTAGAAAGCTTTTCCCTGGTTCACCTGGTGCAGAGGAAACCAGGTAAGTTCTGAGAGACATGCACCACCTTCCTACAGAAAGAAGGGAGGACTGATTAGCTAATACCCACAGAGGGGGAAACTCAAGTCTGGTATTTCAGACAGAACCTGCTTGGACAAAGTCTCATCTGTCAGTCACTTCCTGAGGGAAGGAGGGAGGGAGGGAGGGAGGGAGGGAGGGAGGGAGGGAGGGAGGAAGGAAGGACCACAATTATCTCTCCTCTGTGTCCTTTTTACGCTCTTTTCATGCTCTGATGAATATTGTGATTCAAGTTGGCCATGTCCCCTTTTCCACAGCATGTGCACTGTGGCTCTAGATCAAGGAATCAGTTTGTTTGTGTGTTTTGCTCTATCTAGGAGAAGCACCATAGCAGTTGCATACTGACTGAGAAATTTGATTTTTAGGAAATGATTTTTCATATCTGTGAGTGGTCTCTCCATAGATAGCCACTCATCTTTCTTTAAACTTGAGTATAGGAATGAATGATCCCTCCCTCCTTCCCTCCCTCCCTCTCTCCCTCTTCATGGGAATGAGTGTCTGCTCTTGCATTGAGGGCTCCCCAGTTCTCAGCATCTCCAGCCCAACCTGTCACAAGCTGATCACACATTTGCAAACTTGGGATATATTCTGCTGAAGTTTTGGGATAATGAATTTCATCAACTATGGGACTAACTTTGTTCTGACAGGACACTCACTCACAATCTCTCCTCATCACACCCACATAGTGTAACAACTTTGTGTTTCCTCCACAATGTGCTCATTTCTGTCAGGGAACTGAAAGCCGGCCAGCCAGCCAACACTATTTTTCCTTGTTTCTCATTTTGTTCTTATATTCTGTCTCTCCCCCCCCCCCCCGCCTGGAAAACTTTCAGAGTTCACTCTGCCCCCTGAGTAAAGGTGTTATGCTTCCTTTTATTGTATATTTAGTGTGTGTGTGTGTGTGAGAGAGAGAGAGAGAGAGAGAGATTCATTATGAAATCAAAAGTCAGTCAACAACAGCAAACTTTGTATTTATTTGTCCATCCACGTATTTGCTTGTTTACTTACTTACTTACTTACTTACTCACTCACTCACTCACTCACCCACTTCATTTATTATTTATTTATTTATTTATTTGCAGTGGAAGACTTAATTCAGTAAGAATGATCAGAAGGGTAGGTAGGGTATCCTTGGGAAAAGAGTAAGATATCACGATGACTTTCCCTTCCAAGAGGGAGCTTTCTAGTAAGACGTGAAACCACAGTTTCAAGGGCCCGCTTTCCACAAGTCCTTTTCCAAGGTCAGGCATTTCTTAGGTAAGCAAGGGTCTCCATTCATTCCCTTTGAGGAACTCTCAGGCCCTGCCCTGACATTAACCTCTGACTCCTGCCTATTGTCAAGGCCAATGGGACACTCCTCAGCCCCTCCCTGACCTGAGGTGACCTGAGAAGCCACAGCCCACCCCAGTTCACAGGCCTCTCTTTATCTATCTATCTAACTAAGTAACTGTACAGCATAAAATGTGGAATCTCTTCTCAATGAAATGCTGTTGGCAGCCATTCGATGAATTTATTCTCATCTCAGATCCTGTCCAGCAGGGATGTCTTCTTTCCGTGTTTCTTCTTCTTTTGTATGTTGCAGTCAGTTCAGATGTGCTGGTATATGGTGAGAAAGAGAGAGAGAGAGAAATGGAATTGCTTTTTATTTATTTGAAGAGTTTTAATGATTTAATATTCAGCTATTTCCAGCCTTATTTACCAGCACATTTATTATTACCAGCGAGCACCTTCCTCTGAAAACATTGGAACCGCCCCCCATCTGTACATGTCATGCACGTGCGTGCATATGTGTGTGTGTGTGTGTGTGTGTGTGTGTGTGAGCGTGTGCGCATCCCATCTATCTATCTATCTATCTATCTATCTATCTATCTATCTATCTATCTATGTATCCCTTCATCAAATTCCATTTTAGGAGCTGCTATGCTGACCAGTGACATGGAGGCCACCATTTTCTTAGCCAGTGACAGTCAGGAGACAGAAAGAAGGAAAGAAAGGAAGAAAGGAAGAAAGAATCTACATTCCCAAAGAAAGAAAAAAATTAAGTAAATTTGAAAAAGTAAAAAAAAAAATTAAGAAAGTAAGTAAATACATACATAAAAATAGACATAAAGAATGAATAAATGAATAAAACTAAATAATAATTGAAACATTCAATAAGTAAATGAGTCACGCTAAATCAGCAGATAAATAAACAGATATATGAAAGAAGATAAGGAAGTGAAGGAATGAATGAACAAGTAAGTAAGTAAGTAAGTAAGTAAATAACTAGGTGGGTCATTTTTTTTAAAGAAGTAAGTAAATGAGATGGGCTGAACAGATAGTAAGTAAGTAAGTAAGTAAGCAAGCAAGCAAGCAAGCAATCGTGAAAAAAAAATGAGAGCCGGGCGATGGTGGCGCACGCCTTTAATCCCAGTACTCGGGAGGCAGAGGTAGGCGGATCTCTGTGAGTTCGAGACCAGCCTGGTCTACAGTGCTAGTTCCAGGACAGGCTCCAAAGCCACAGAGAAACCCTGTCTCGAAAAACCAAAAAAAAAAAAAAAGAGAGAGACACATCCATTCAATCCATAAAAGACAAAACGTGGAAATAAACATGTAAACTGGTCGACCCACCCAAAGCAGGAGGGAGGTCTCTGTCCAGCAGGGCCGTCTTCTTTCCAAGTTGCAGTCAGTCAGATCTCTGGGCAAACAGAAAAAGAAAGCAATTGTTTTCTACTTGAACAGTTTTAATATTACTCAAATGAATTAATATTCAGCTATTTATTCCCATCCTTATTTACAACTGGATGCCCACCGAGCACCTTCCTCTCATAGCTAGCACCTTCTACCCCTGCCCCATCTGGACAGATAGACAGGATGTATGTATGTATGTATAAATAAATAAATAAATAATAAAAAAGTAAAATAAAAATAAGTAAATAAATAAATTAAAAAAAAGTGTTTGGTGAGTGGGGCGTGTTGGCATAGAGAAAAAAAGAGATAAACTAACCACCAACACATTGAAGAATGACATCAGTCAATCAAGACATGGAAAAAGACAACTGGTCGACCCAAGTTCACAAGGCCAACTGGTCGACCCCGGTACTTAGCATTTTAAGGCCAAATATTTAATCGGACAACTGGTCGACCCGCTTCCAGTCCGTCAAAAAAAAAGGAAGTGCACAGAGACAACTGGTCGACCCGTCAGGTCTAGGAAGATATAATATATATTATACATTAAAAAAAAAAAAAAAAAAGAGTCCAGCGGGACATCTGGTCGACCCGCCGCATCCCCGGGGGAAAAAAATGGCCTCCCGCCCGGTGGGAGGGACTACTGGTCTACCCCGGTCCTTTGGAGAAGGAGGTGGAGAGGGGGGAAAAAAAAGTGCGCCCAACCTCCGCCGCCTCCCCGACAGGCGCGCCGCGGCGCCACGGCGCGCGAACGGAGGTCGGCGGCGAGAGGGGGCCCGGGGCGCCGCCAGACCCTCGCCCATCCTCCCCCGCGAAGAGGGATGGAGAGGGAAAGGCGCGCGCCCGGGAAAGAGGGGACACACCCGCGGGCCGCTTCGGTGCGGTGAGGCAAGCAGCGGGAGTGGACGGAGGAGAGCGAGAGCGGGAAGAGAGCCGCCGTCCGCCATGAGCCGCCAGTGGCAGAGCCAGACACGGGTCCTCGGACGGGGCGAGGAGGGCGGGCGAGCCGGCGCCCGTCCCCCTTCCCCCTCTCTCGACCTCTCTCTCACGACCGCCACGAGCGCCCGTGCGCACGCACACTTCCTTGCGCACAACACACGTGCGACCCGGGGAGCGCGCCTCCCGGCGAGAACTCGGGCGAGGCAGGCGAGCGGGCGGGCAGAGCCGCCGCCGCTGCTCTCTCACGTTAATGATCCTTCCGCAGGTTCACCTACGGAAACCTTGTTATGACTTTTACTTCCTCTAGATAGTCAAGTTGGTGAACAACCACAAATAAGCAAACAAATAGAGAGATAATAACAATAAAAATATTTGAGAGTTCAAATAATTGACTTCATCCACAATAAAAGAATATAAAAATAAAAATATCAAATGCACTTGAACACATTGGCACAGGAGAACGCTTGCTAAATAGAACCCCAGTAGCACAGACACTGAGAGAAAAAGAAAAAAAAGAAAAAAGAAAAAAAAAGAAAAAAAAAAAAGAACAAAGAAAAAAACTAAAGAGAGAAAAAAAAGAAAAAAAAAGAAAAGAAGAAGAAGAAAAAAAAGAAAAAAAGAAAAAAAGAAAAAAAAGAAAAAAAAAGAAAGAAAAAAGAAAAAAAAAGAAAAAAAAAACAGACACTGAGAGAAACAATTAATAAGTGAGACCTCCTGAAACTGAAAAGCTTCTGTAAAGCAAAGAACATGGCCAACAAGACAAAACGACGGCCTTACAGAATGGGAAAAGATCTTCACTAATCTCCAAAATACACAAAGAAGTCGAGAAATTGGTCATCCAAAGAACAAATAATCCAATTTTAAAAAATGGAGTACAGACCTAAACAGAGAACTCTCAACAGAGGGATCTAAAATGGTTGAAAGACACTTAAATGTATTTAGTGATTATATTTCTTTTCCCTTAGGGATAAAGAAATGGAGAAGTTCTTTGAAGCAGTAAGTCACAAAAACACCAGGCCGTTAAACTTCAGCTACAGGGAAACCCTGTCTCGTGGAAAAACAAAACAACAACAACAACAAAAAAAAAAAAATCCTGAAGCCAGTGATCATTGCAAACATCTGTATGTTCAGATACTGAGCCTGAGCAAGTTAGAGTGTCACAGATTTGCTGCAATTCATTGCAAATTTCATGTGGATCACAAATCCTGCTCAAGTTACAGCTGTTAGTGTCAGTGTGAACCTTGACACCATCTCTACTGGATTCCTGTCAGCTGGGCTCCGGTCTGCTAGAAAAGCAGAAGAACTAAGGTACCGTAATTAACCTCTTCTGTGCCCCACCTGCAAGAACACTCTGTAAGCTACAGTTCTGAAAACAGCCTGGTCCTGGCATAAGAACAGACAGGAGGACCAATGGAACCGAATAGAAGACCCGGATATCGATCCACACATCTTCGAACACCTGATCTTTGATAAAGAAGTCAAAAATATCCAATAGAAAAAAAAAGAAAGCATGTGAGTTCAAGACCAGCCTGGTCTACAAGAGCTAGTTCCAGGACAGGCTCCAAAAAAAAAAAAACTACAGAACAACCCTGTCTCGAAAAAAAAAAAGAAAGAAAGAAAGAAAGAAAGAAAGAAAGAAAGAAAGAAGAAAAAGAAAACAGTGCTGTCCTCGAAAATGCCCTCTCCCTTTGAACACGGCCCCTCCTTTGGGCTGAGTTTCCCACACAGCTCTGATGATGCAGGAGGATGCCGAGGGCCCAGTTGGTGCCTGTATCTGTGCCTTGGCAGCAGCTATTCATGTCTTGCCACTCAGAGTCAAATTCCCTTAAGTTTAGCCTTCCCTAAGTGCTTGTTCACTTCAGAAGACTCAACCCTCATCTTCCATGTCCTCCTGGCCTAATTTCTCATATTACTGTTTTACTGAGTATGAATCAGTAATATGAGATGTTCAGGAGAGGGAGGAAGGGTCATTCATGAAAAAAGTGAGTGTTCAACTAACTAACTCCCCATGGGTTCAGGAAGTAGTGAGAAGATATTAATGAAGCAGAGAGAAATTTCTGGTTTTGGAAGGAGGAAATCCTGAATGGCTCCCTCTGTGTCGGAGGAGAGACTCCTGGAAAGGAAACCTCAGGTTCCGGTTGGTCGGTCGGTCGGTCGGTCGGTCAGTTCGGGGAGAAATATCAGCAAGGAGGTAAAGGCCGTGCCTCACGACATCAGCAGTCCCTTCTCTGGAAATTCCACGGTATCCCAGAGAGCTCTCGGAATTTTGTGATGTCACTCGTGTCCTAGAAACGCCAACTGCCCTCAAGACACACTCTCTCGGTGCCTATAAGACTCGGTTCTAGACATGTTGTCTAGAGAATGGAGATCGTTCGTGGAGAGGCCAGAGGGAGGAAGAAGAAAGCTGGCCTCAGATCTCACAGGAAAACATGGAGAAATAATTAGTGGTCCTGGGGAAGACGAAGTGAGTTCACCACTAGCAGGGACTAGAGAGATTTCTGGATGTGATGGCTTTGAGACTTCCAGGGCTAGGGCTCAGGAACTGGGAGGTTTCTGGGATGAAACAGGTCTGTCTGTCTTGTTTCTCTGAGTTCCTAAAGGGCCAACCCACATCAAAGATTCACGATAGTTGATTTGACAAAGTCGGGAATTGACAAGGAGTGCGGAAGGAGTCAGTGAGATTTCAATACCAGCACTGACTGCACATCATCACCCCCCCCCGGTCCTTTTCGTTGTGTAGCAATAATAATAGAGAAAGGGGAGTAGTGCTCTGCCAAAGCCCGTATTTTACCATGCCTTATATCACAGCCATTAGCAGGGTTGAGGCATCAAGTGCTGCAGTCAGTCCGACTCCTGTGACCCCCCTAAGGTTTCTGGCTTCCCAGTTTTGAGTGACACCATGGTCTCCAGTTCAGCTTGAGAGCTCTTTAAGAGCCAATGGAGGAGAGAGTGGAAAGAGACTGCCATTTTTTTCTTTTTCCTTGTCTTTCTTTCTTTTGCTGTTTTGCTTTGTTTTTCAAGAAAGGGTTTCTTTGTGTATCTTGGGCTGTCCTAAAACTCACTCTGTAAATCAGGCCATCTTTGAATTCACAGAGATCTGTGTGTGTGCTGTGATTAAAGCCCGGCTGAGACTGCAATTTCTTGTTAGCTCTGGGTGTCCTGAGCTGTTAGTAAGTGACAATGGCTCTGTGTTGTGAATCTCTGTGAATCCAGACTATGTTATGTCCTTCAATGACATGAGTCTGAAGCATCAAGCACCCACCCACCCCTATACTCCCTGAGGTCTCTGAAGTCACACACAGCGCAGCCTCTATGGGTCTGAATAAGGCTTAGAAAGCTTTTCCCTGGTTCACCTGGTGCAGAGGAAACCAGGTAAGTTCTGAGAGACATGCACCACCTTCCTACAGAAAGAAGGGAGGACTGATTAGCTAATACCCACAGAGGGGGAAACTCAAGTCTGGTATTTCAGACAGAACCTGCTTGGACAAAGTCTCATCTGTCAGTCACTTCCTGAGGGAAGGAGGGAGGGAGGGAGGGAGGGAGGGAGGGAGGGAGGGAGGAAGGACCACAATTATCTCTCCTCTGTGTCCTTTTTACGCTCTTTCCATGCTCTGATGAATATTGTGATTCAAGTTGGCCATGTCCCCTTTTCCACAGCATGTGCACTGTGGCTCTAGATCAAGGAATCAGTTTGTTTGTGTGTTTTGCTCTATCTAGGAGAAGCACCATAGCAGTTGCATACTGACTGAGAAATTTGATTTTTAGGAAATGATTTTTCATATCTGTGAGTGGTCTCTCCATAGATAGCCACTCATCTTTCTTTAAACTTGAGTATAGGAATGAATGATCCCTCCCTCCCTCTCTCCCTCTTCATGGGAATGAGTGTCTGCTCTTGCATTGAGGGCTCCCCAGTTCTCAGCATCTCCAGCCCAACCTGTCACAAGCTGATCACACATTTGCAAACTTGGGATATATTCTGCTGAAGTTTTGGGATAATGAATTTCATCAACTATGGGACTAACTTTGTTCTGACAGGACACTCACTCACAATCTCTCCTCATCACACCCACATAGTGTAACAACTTTGTGTTTCCTCCACAATGTGCTCATTTCTGTCAGGGAACTGAAAGCCGGCCAGCCAGCCAACACTATTTTTCCTTGTTTCTCATTTTGTTCTTATATTCTGTCTCTCCCCCCCCCCCCCCCGCCTGGAAAACTTTCAGAGTTCACTCTGCCCCCTGAGTAAAGGTGTTATGCTTCCTTTTATTGTATATTTAGTGTGTGTGTGTGTGTGTGAGAGAGAGAGAGAGAGAGAGAGAGAGATTCATTATGAAATCAAAAGTCAGTCAACAACAGCAAACTTTGTATTTATTTGTCCATCCACGTATTTGCTTGTTTACTTACTTACTTACTTACTTACTCACTCACTCACTCACTCACCCACTTCATTTATTATTTATTTATTTATTTATTTGCAGTGGAAGACTTAATTCAGTAAGAATGATCAGAAGGGTAGGTAGGGTATCCTTGGGAAAAGAGTAAGATATCACGATGACTTTCCCTTCCAAGAGGGAGCTTTCTAGTAAGACGTGAAACCACAGTTTCAAGGGCCCGCTTTCCACAAGTCCTTTTCCAAGGTCAGGCATTTCTTAGGTAAGCAAGGGTCTCCATTCATTCCCTTTGAGGAACTCTCAGGCCCTGCCCTGACATTAACCTCTGACTCCTGCCTATTGTCAAGGCCAATGGGACACTCCTCAGCCCCTCCCTGACCTGAGGTGACCTGAGAAGCCACAGCCCACCCCAGTTCACAGGCCTCTCTTTATCTATCTATCTAACTAAGTAACTGTACAGCATAAAATGTGGAATCTCTTCTCAATGAAATGCTGTTGGCAGCCATTCGATGAATTTATTCTCATCTCAGATCCTGTCCAGCAGGGATGTCTTCTTTCCGTGTTTCTTCTTCTTTTGTATGTTGCAGTCAGTTCAGATGTGCTGGTATATGGTGAGAAAGAGAGAGAGAGAGAAATGGAATTGCTTTTTATTTATTTGAAGAGTTTTAATGATTTAATATTCAGCTATTTCCAGCCTTATTTACCAGCACATTTATTATTACCAGCGAGCACCTTCCTCTGAAAACATTGGAACCGCCCCCCATCTGTACATGTCATGCACGTGCGTGCATATGTGTGTGTGTGTGTGTGTGTGAGCGTGTGCGCATCCCATCTATCTATCTATCTATCTATCTATCTATCTATCTATCTATCTATGTATCCCTTCATCAAATTCCATTTTAGGAGCTGCTATGCTGACCAGTGACATGGAGGCCACCATTTTCTTAGCCAGTGACAGTCAGGAGACAGAAAGAAGGAAAGAAAGGAAGAAAGGAAGAAAGAATCTACATTCCCAAAGAAAGAAAAAAATTAAGTAAATTTTAAAAAGTAAAAAAAAAATTAAGAAAGTAAGTAAATACATACATAAAAATAGACATAAAGAATGAATAAATGAATAAAACTAAATAATAATTGAAACATTCAATAAGTAAATGAGTCACGCTAAATCAGCAGATAAATAAACAGATATATGAAAGAAGATAAGGAAGTGAAGGAATGAATGAACAAGTAAGTAAGTAAGTAAGTAAGTAAATAACTAGGTGGGTCATTTTTTTTAAAGAAGTAAGTAAATGAGATGGGCTGAACAGATAGTAAGTAAGTAAGTAAGTAAGCAAGCAAGCAAGCAAGCAATCGTGAAAAAAAAATGAGAGCCGGGCGATGGTGGCGCACGCCTTTAATCCCAGTACTCGGGAGGCAGAGGTAGGCGGATCTCTGTGAGTTCGAGACCAGCCTGGTCTACAGTGCTAGTTCCAGGACAGGCTCCAAAGCCACAGAGAAACCCTGTCTCGAAAAACCAAAAAAAAAAAAAAAAAAAGAGAGAGACACATCCATTCAATCCATAAAAGACAAAACGTGGAAATAAACATGTAAACTGGTCGACCCACCCAAAGCAGGAGGGAGGTCTCTGTCCAGCAGGGCCGTCTTCTTTCCAAGTTGCAGTCAGTCAGATCTCTGGGCAAACAGAAAAAGAAAGCAATTGTTTTCTACTTGAACAGTTTTAATATTACTCAAATGAATTAATATTCAGCTATTTATTCCCAGCCTTATTTACAACTGGATGCCCACCGAGCACCTTCCTCTCATAGCTAGCCCCTTCTACCCCTGCCCCATCTGGACAGATAGACAGGATGTATGTATGTATGTATAAATAAATAAATAATAAAAAAGTAAAATAAAAATAAGTAAATAAATAAATTAAAAAAAAAGTGTTTGGTGAGTGGGGCGTGTTGGCATAGAGAACAAAAGAGATAAACTAACCACCAACACATTGAAGAATGACATCAGTCAATCAAGACATGGAAAAAGACAACTGGTCGACCCAAGTTCACAAGGCCAACTGGTCGACCCCGGTACTTAGCATTTTAAGGCCAAATATTTAATCGGACAACTGGTCGACCCGCTTCCAGTCCGTCAAAAAAAAGGAAGTGCACAGAGACAACTGGTCGACCCGTCAGGTCTAGGAAGATATAATATATATTATACATTAAAAAAAAAAAAAAAAAGAGTCCAGCGGGACATCTGGTCGACCCGCCGCATCCCCGGGGGAAAAAAATGGCCTCCCGCCCGGTGGGAGGGACTACTGGTCTACCCCGGTCCTTTGGAGAAGGAGGTGGAGAGGGGGGAAAAAAAAGTGCGCCCAACCTCCGCCGCCTCCCCGACAGGCGCGCCGCGGCGCCACGGCGCGCGAGCGGAGGTCGGCGGCGAGAGGGAGCCCGAGGCGCCGCCAGACCCTCGCCCATCCTCCCCCGCGAAGAGGGATGGAGAGGGAAAGGCGCGCGCCCGGGAAAGAGGGGACACACCCGCGGGCCGCTGCGGTGCGGTGAGGCAAGCAGCGGGAGTGGACGGAGGAGAGCGAGAGCGGGAAGAGAGCCGCCGTCCGCCGTGAGCCGCCAGTGGCAGAGCCAGACACGGGTCCTCGGACGGGGCGAGGAGGGCGGGCGAGCCGGCGCCCGTCCCCCTTCCCCCTCTCTCGACCTCTCTCTCACGACCGCCACGAGCGCCCGTGCGCACGCACACTTCCGTGCGCACAACACACGTGCGACCCGGGGAGCGCGCCTCCCGGCGAGAACTCGGGCGAGGCAGGCGAGCGGGCGGGCAGAGCCGCCGCCGCTGCTCTCTCACGTTAATGATCCTTCCGCAGGTTCACCTACGGAAACCTTGTTACGACTTTTACTTCCTCTAGATAGTCAAGTTGGTGAACAACCACAAATAAGCAAACAAATAGAGAGATAATAACAATAAAAATATTTGAGAGTTCAAATAATTGACTTCATCCACAATAAAAGAATATAAAAATAAAAATATCAAATGCACTTGAACACATTGGCACAGGAGAACGCTTGCTAAATAGAACCCCAGTAGCACAGACACTGAGAGAAAAAGAAAAAAAAGAAAAAAGAAAAAAAAAGAAAAACAAAACAAAAAAAAGAACAAAGAAAAAAACTAAAGAGAGAAAAAAAGAAAAAAAAAGAAAAGAAGAAGAAGAAAAAAAAGAAAAAAAGAAAAAAAGAAAAAAAAGAAAAAAAAAGAAAGAAAAAAGAAAAAAAAGAAAAAAAAACAGACACTGAGAGAAACAATTAATAAGTGAGACCTCCTGAAACTGAAAAGCTTCTGTAAAGCAAAGAACATGGCCAACAAGACAAAACGACGGCCTTACAGAATGGGAAAAGATCTTCACTAATCTCCAAAATACACTAAGAAGTCGAGAAATTGGTCATCCAAAGAACAAATAATCCAATTTTAAAAAATGGAGTACAGACCTAAACAGAGAACTCTCAACAGAGGGATCTAAAATGGTTGAAAGACACTTAAATGTATTTAGTGATTATATTTCTTTTCCCTTAGGGATAAAGAAATGGAGAAGTTCTTTGAAGCAGTAAGTCACAAAAACACCAGGCCGTTAAACTTCAGCTACAGGGAAACCCTGTCTCGTGGAAAAACAAAACAACAACAACAACAACAAAAAAAAAATCCTGAAGCCAGTGATCATTGCAAACATCTGTATGTTCAGATACTGAGCCTGAGCAAGTTAGAGTGTCACAGATTTGCTGCAATTCATTGCAAATTTCATGTGGATCACAAATCCTGCTCAAGTTACAGCTGTTAGTGTCAGTGTGAACCTTGACACCATCTCTACTGGATTCCTGTCAGCTGGGCTCCGGTCTGCTAGAAAAGCAGAAGAACTAAGGTACCATAATTAACCTCTTCTGTGCCCCACCTGCAAGAACACTCTGTAAGCTACAGTTCTGAAAACAGCATGGTCCTGGCATAAGAACAGACAGGAGGACCAATGGAACCGAATAGAAGACCCGGATATCGATCCACACATCTTCGAACACCTGATCTTTGATAAAGAAGTCAAAAATATCCAATAGAAAAAAAAAGAAAGCATGTGAGTTCAAGACCAGCCTGGTCTACAAGAGCTAGTTCCAGGACAGGCTCCAAAAAAAAAAAAACTACAGAACAACCCTGTCTCGAAAAAAAAAAAAGAAAGAAAGAAAGAAAGAAAGAAAGAAAGAAAGAAAGAAAGAAGAAAAAGAAAACAGTGCTGTCCTCGAAAATGCCCTCTCCCTTTGAACACGGCCCCTCCTTTGGGCTGAGTTTCCCACACAGCTCTGATGATGCAGGAGGATGCCGAGGGCCCAGTTGGTGCCTGTATCTGTGCCTTGGCAGCAGCTATTCATGTCTTGCCACTCAGAGTCAAATTCCCTTAAGTTTAGCCTTCCCTAAGTGCTTGTTCACTTCAGAAGACTCAACCCTCATCTTCCATGTCCTCCTGGCCTAATTTCTCATATTACTGTTTTACTGAGTATGAATCAGTAATATGAGATGTTCAGGAGAGGGAGGAAGGGTCATTCATGAAAAAAGTGAGTGTTCAACTAACTAACTCCCCATGGGTTCAGGAAGTAGTGAGAAGATATTAATGAAGCAGAGAGAAATTTCTGGTTTTGGAAGGAGGAAATCCTGAATGGCTCCCTCTGTGTCGGAGGAGAGACTCCTGGAAAGGAAACCTCAGGTTCCGGTTGGTCGGTCGGTCGGTCGGTCGGTCAGTTCGGGGAGAAATATCAGCAAGGAGGTAAAGGCCGTGCCTCACGACATCAGCAGTCCCTTCTCTGGAAATTCCACGGTATCCCAGAGAGCTCTCGGAATTTTGTGATGTCACTCGTGTCCTAGAAACGCCAACTGCCCTCAAGACACACTCTCTCGGTGCCTATAAGACTCGGTTCTAGACATGTTGTCTAGAGAATGGAGATCGTTCGTGGAGAGGCCAGAGGGAGGAAGAAGAAAGCTGGCCTCAGATCTCACAGGAAAACATGGAGAAATAATTAGTGGTCCTGGGGAAGACGAAGTGAGTTCACCACTAGCAGGGACTAGAGAGATTTCTGGATGTGATGGCTTTGAGACTTCCAGGGCTAGGGCTCAGGAACTGGGAGGTTTCTGGGATGAAACAGGTCTGTCTGTCTTGTTTCTCTGAGTTCCTAAAGGGCCAACCCACATCAAAGATTCACGATAGTTGATTTGACAAAGTCGGGAATTGACAAGGAGTGCGGAAGGAGTCAGTGAGATTTCAATACCAGCACTGACTGCACATCATCACCCCCCCCCGGTCCTTTTCGTTGTGTAGCAATAATAATAGAGAAAGGGGAGTAGTGCTCTGCCAAAGCCCGTATTTTACCATGCCTTATATCACAGCCATTAGCAGGGTTGAGGCATCAAGTGCTGCAGTCAGTCCGACTCCTGTGACCCCCCTAAGGTTTCTGGCTTCCCAGTTTTGAGTGACACCATGGTCTCCAGTTCAGCTTGAGAGCTCTTTAAGAGCCAATGGAGGAGAGAGTGGAAAGAGACTGCCATTTTTTTCTTTTTCCTTGTCTTTCTTTCTTTTGCTGTTTTGCTTTGTTTTTCAAGAAAGGGTTTCTTTTTGTATCTTGGGCTGTCCTAAAACTCACTCTGTAAATCAGGCCATCTTTGAATTCACAGAGATCTGTGTGTGTGCTGTGATTAAAGCCCGGCTGAGACTGCAATTTCTTGTTAGCTCTGGGTGTCCTGAGCTGTTAGTAAGTGACAATGGCTCTGTGTTGTGAATCTCTGTGAATCCAGACTATGTTATGTCCTTCAATGACATGAGTCTGAAGCATCAAGCACCCACCCACCCCTATACTCCCTGAGGTCTCTGAAGTCACACACAGCGCAGCCTCTATGGGTCTGAATAAGGCTTAGAAAGCTTTTCCCTGGTTCACCTGGTGCAGAGGAAACCAGGTAAGTTCTGAGAGACATGCACCACCTTCCTACAGAAAGAAGGGAGGACTGATTAGCTAATACCCACAGAGGGGGAAACTCAAGTCTGGTATTTCAGACAGAACCTGCTTGGACAAAGTCTCATCTGTCAGTCACTTCCTGAGGGAAGGAGGGAGGGAGGGAGGGAGGGAGGGAGGGAGGGAGGGAGGAAGGAAGGACCACAATTATCTCTCCTCTGTGTCCTTTTTACGCTCTTTCCATGCTCTGATGAATATTGTGATTCAAGTTGGCCATGTCCCCTTTTCCACAGCATGTGCACTGTGGCTCTAGATCAAGGAATCAGTTTGTTTGTGTGTTTTGCTCTATCTAGGAGAAGCACCATAGCAGTTGCATACTGACTGAGAAATTTGATTTTTAGGAAATGATTTTTCATATCTGTGAGTGGTCTCTCCATAGATAGCCACTCATCTTTCTTTAAACTTGAGTATAGGAATGAATGATCCCTCCCTCCCTCCCTCCCTCCCTCTCTCCCTCTTCATGGGAATGAGTGTCTGCTCTTGCATTGAGGGCTCCCCAGTTCTCAGCATCTCCAGCCCAACCTGTCACAAGCTGATCACACATTTGCAAACTTGGGATATATTCTGCTGAAGTTTTGGGATAATGAATTTCATCAACTATGGGACTAACTTTGTTCTGACAGGACACTCACTCACAATCTCTCCTCATCACACCCACATAGTGTAACAACTTTGTGTTTCCTCCACAATGTGCTCATTTCTGTCAGGGAACTGAAAGCCGGCCAGCCAGCCAACACTATTTTTCCTTGTTTCTCATTTTGTTCTTATATTCTGTCTCTCCCCCCCCCCCGCCTGGAAAACTTTCAGAGTTCACTCTGCCCCCTGAGTAAAGGTGTTATGCTTCCTTTTATTGTATATTTAGTGTGTGTGTGTGTGTGTGTGTGTGAGAGAGAGAGAGAGAGAGAGAGAGATTCATTATGAAATCAAAAGTCAGTCAACAACAGCAAACTTTGTATTTATTTGTCCATCCACGTATTTGCTTGTTTACTTACTTACTTACTTACTTACTCACTCACTCACTCACTCACTCACCCACTTCATTTATTATTTATTTATTTATTTATTTGCAGTGGAAGACTTAATTCAGTAAGAATGATCAGAAGGGTAGGTAGGGTATCCTTGGGAAAAGAGTAAGATATCACGATGACTTTCCCTTCCAAGAGGGAGCTTTCTAGTAAGACGTGAAACCACAGTTTCAAGGGCCCGCTTTCCACAAGTCCTTTTCCAAGGTCAGGCATTTCTTAGGTAAGCAAGGGTCTCCATTCATTCCCTTTGAGGAACTCTCAGGCCCTGCCCTGACATTAACCTCTGACTCCTGCCTATTGTCAAGGCCAATGGGACACTCCTCAGCCCCTCCCTGACCTGAGGTGACCTGAGAAGCCACAGCCCACCCCAGTTCACAGGCCTCTCTTTATCTATCTATCTAACTAAGTAACTGTACAGCATAAAATGTGGAATCTCTTCTCAATGAAATGCTGTTGGCAGCCATTCGATGAATTTATTCTCATCTCAGATCCTGTCCAGCAGGGATGTCTTCTTTCCGTGTTTCTTCTTCTTTTGTATGTTGCAGTCAGTTCAGATGTGCTGGTATATGGTGAGAAAGAGAGAGAGAGAGAAATGGAATTGCTTTTTATTTATTTGAAGAGTTTTAATGATTTAATATTCAGCTATTTCCAGCCTTATTTACCAGCACATTTATTATTACCAGCGAGCACCTTCCTCTGAAAACATTGGAATCGCCCCCCATCTGTACATGTCATGCACGTGCGTGCATATGTGTGTGTGTGTGTGTGTGTGTGTGTGTGTGTGAGCGTGTGCGCATCCCATCTATCTATCTATCTATCTATCTATCTATCTATCTATCTATCTATCTATCTATCTATCTATGTATCCCTTCATCAAATTCCATTTTAGGAGCTGCTATGCTGACCAGTGACATGGAGGCCACCATTTTCTTAGCCAGTGACAGTCAGGAGACAGAAAGAAGGAAAGAAAGGAAGAAAGGAAGAAAGAATCTACATTCCCAAAGAAAGAAAAAAATTAAGTAAATTTTAAAAAGTAAAAAAAAATTAAGAAAGTAAGTAAATACATACATAAAAATAGACATAAAGAATGAATAAATGAATAAAACTAAATAATAATTGAAACATTCAATAAGTAAATGAGTCACGCTAAATCAGCAGATAAATAAACAGATATATGAAAGAAGATAAGGAAGTGAAGGAATGAATGAACAAGTAAGTAAGTAAGTAAGTAAGTAAATAACTAGGTGGGTCATTTTTTTTAAAGAAGTAAGTAAATGAGATGGGCTGAACAGATAGTAAGTAAGTAAGTAAGTAAGCAAGCAAGCAAGCAAGCAATCGTGAAAAAAAAAATGAGAGCCGGGTGATGGTGGCGCACGCCTTTAATCCCAGTACTCGGGAGGCAGAGGTAGGCGGATCTCTGTGAGTTCGAGACCAGCCTGGTCTACAGTGCTAGTTCCAGGACAGGCTCCAAAGCCACAGAGAAACCCTGTCTCGAAAAACCAAAAAAAAAAAAAAAAGAGAGAGAGAGACACATCCATTCAATCCATAAAAGACAAAACGTGGAAATAAACATGTAAACTGGTCGACCCACCCAAAGCAGGAGGGAGGTCTCTGTCCAGCAGGGCCGTCTTCTTTCCAAGTTGCAGTCAGTCAGATCTCTGGGCAAACAGAAAAAGAAAGCAATTGTTTTCTACTTGAACAGTTTTAATATTACTCAAATGAATTAATATTCAGCTATTTATTCCCAGCCTTATTTACAACTGGATGCCCACCGAGCACCTTCCTCTCATAGCTAGCCCCTTCTACCCCTGCCCCATCTGGACAGATAGACAGGATGTATGTATGTATGTATAAATAAATAAATAATAAAAAAGTAAAATAAAAATAAGTAAATAAATAAATTTAAAAAAAAGTGTTTGGTGAGTGGGGCGTGTTGGCATAGAGAACAAAAGAGATAAACTAACCACCAACACATTGAAGAATGACATCAGTCAATCAAGACATGGAAAAAGACAACTGGTCGACCCAAGTTCACAAGGCCAACTGGTCGACCCCGGTACTTAGCATTTTAAGGCCAAATATTTAATCGGACAACTGGTCGACCCGCTTCCAGTCCGTCAAAAAAAAGGAAGTGCACAGAGACAACTGGTCGACCCATCAGGTCTAGGAAGATATAATATATATTATACATTAAAAAAAAAAAAAAGAGTCCAGCGGGACATCTGGTCGACCCGCCGCATCCCCGGGGGAAAAAAATGGCCTCCCGCCCGGTGGGAGGGACTACTGGTCTACCCGGTCCTTTGGAGAAGGAGGTGGAGAGGGGGGAAAAAAAAGTGCGCCCAACCTCCGCCGCCTCCCCGACAGGCGCGCCGCGGCGCCACGGCGCGCGAGCGGAGGTCGGCGGCGAGAGGGGGCCCGGGGCGCCGCCAGACCCTCGCCCATCCTCCCCCGCGAAGAGGGATGGAGAGGGAAAGGCGCGCGCCCGGGAAAGAGGGGACACACCTGCGGGCCGCTGCGGTGCGGTGAGGCAAGCAGCGGGAGTGGACGGAGGAGAGCGAGAGCGGGAAGAGAGCCGCCGTCTGCCGTGAGCCGCCAGTGGCAGAGCCAGACACGGGTCCTCGGACGGGACGAGGAGGGCGGGCGAGCCGGCGCCCGTCCCCCTTCCCCCTCTCTCGACCTCTCTCTCACGACCGCCACGAGCGCCCGTGCGCACGCACACTTCCGTGCGCACAACACACGTGCGACCCGGGGAGCGCGCCTCCCGGCGAGAACTCGGGCGAGGCAGGCGAGCGGGCGGGCAGAGCCGCCGCCGCTGCTCTCTCACGTTAATGATCCTTCCGCAGGTTCACCTACGGAAACCTTGTTACGACTTTTACTTCCTCTAGATAGTCAAGTTGGTGAACAACCACAAATAAGCAAACAAATAGAGAGATAATAACAATAAAAATATTTGAGAGTTCAAATAATTGACTTCATCCACAATAAAAGAATATAAAAATAAAAATATCAAATGCACTTGAACACATTGGCACAGGAGAACGCTTGCTAAATAGAACCCCAGTAGCACAGACACTGAGAGAAAAAGAAAAAAAAGAAAAACAAAACAAAAAAAAGAACAAAGAAAAAAACTAAAGAGAGAAAAAAAAGAAAAAAAAAGAAAAGAAGAAGAAGAAAAAAAAGAAAAAAAGAAAAAAAGAAAAAAAAGAAAAAAAAAAGAAAGAAAAAAGAAAAAAAAACAGACACTGAGAGAAACAATTAATAAGTGAGACCTCCTGAAACTGAAAAGCTTCTGTAAAGCAAAGAACATGGCCAACAAGACAAAACGACGGCCTTACAGAATGGGAAAAGATCTTCACTAATCTCCAAAATACACAAAGAAGTCGAGAAATTGGTGATCCAAAGAACAAATAATCCAATTTTAAAAAATGGAGTACAGACCTAAACAGAGAACTCTCAACAGAGGGATCTAAAATGGTTGAAAGACACTTAAATGTATTTAGTGATTATATTTCTTTTCCCTTAGGGATAAAGAAATGGAGAAGTTCTTTGAAGCAGTAAGTCACAAAAACACCAGGCCGTTAAACTTCAGCTACAGGGAAACCCTGTCTCGTGGAAAAACAAAACAACAACAACAACAAAAAAAAAAATCCTGAAGCCAGTGATCATTGCAAACATCTGTATGTTCAGATACTGAGCCTGAGCAAGTTAGAGTGTCACAGATTTGCTGCAATTCATTGCAAATTTCATGTGGATCACAAATCCTGCTCAAGTTACAGCTGTTAGTGTCAGTGTGAACCTTGACACCATCTCTACTGGATTCCTGTCAGCTGGGCTCCGGTCTGCTAGAAAAGCAGAAGAACTAAGGTACCGTAATTAACCTCTTCTGTGCCCCACCTGCAAGAACACTCTGTAAGCTACAGTTCTGAAAACAGCCTGGTCCTGGCATAAGAACAGACAGGAGGACCAATGGAACCGAATAGAAGACCCGGATATCGATCCACACATCTTCGAACACCTGATCTTTGATAAAGAAGTCAAAA
The DNA here is from genome assembly GCF_037038515.1 of Microtus pennsylvanicus. Taxonomy (NCBI): domain Eukaryota; kingdom Metazoa; phylum Chordata; class Mammalia; order Rodentia; family Cricetidae; genus Microtus; species Microtus pennsylvanicus. The sequence goes on from NW_027460898.1 coordinate 27,017, forward strand.
ATATCCAATAGAAAAAAAAAGAAAGCATGTGAGTTCAAGACCAGCCTGGTCTACAAGAGCTAGTTCCAGGACAGGCTCCAAAAAAAAAAAAACTACAGAACAACCCTGTCTCGAAAAAAAAAAGAAAGAAAGAAAGAAAGAAAGAAAGAAAGAAAGAAAGAAGAAAAAGAAAACAGTGCTGTCCTCGAAAATGCCCTCTCCCTTTGAACACGGCCCCTCCTTTGGGCTGAGTTTCCCACACAGCTCTGATGATGCAGGAGGATGCCGAGGGCCCAGTTGGTGCCTGTATCTGTGCCTTGGCAGCAGCTATTCATGTCTTGCCACTCAGAGTCAAATTCCCTTAAGTTTAGCCTTCCCTAAGTGCTTGTTCACTTCAGAAGACTCAACCCTCATCTTCCATGTCCTCCTGGCCTAATTTCTCATATTACTGTTTTACTGAGTATGAATCAGTAATATGAGATGTTCAGGAGAGGGAGGAAGGGTCATTCATGAAAAAAATGAGTGTTCAACTAACTAACTCCCCATGGGTTCAGGAAGTAGTGAGAAGATATTAATGAAGCAGAGAGAAATTTCTGGTTTTGGAAGGAGGAAATCCTGAATGGCTCCCTCTGTGTCGGAGGAGAGACTCCTGGAAAGGAAACCTCAGGTTCCGGTTGGTCGGTCGGTCGGTCGGTCGGTCAGTTCGGGGAGAAATATCAGCAAGGAGGTAAAGGCCGTGCCTCACGACATCAGCAGTCCCTTCTCTGGAAATTCCACGGTATCCCAGAGAGCTCTCGGAATTTTGTGATGTCACTCGTGTCCTAGAAACGCCAACTGCCCTCAAGACACACTCTCTCGGTGCCTATAAGACTCGGTTCTAGACATGTTGTCTAGAGAATGGAGATCGTTCGTGGAGAGGCCAGAGGGAGGAAGAAGAAAGCTGGCCTCAGATCTCACAGGAAAACATGGAGAAATAATTAGTGGTCCTGGGGAAGACGAAGTGAGTTCACCACTAGCAGGGACTAGAGAGATTTCTGGATGTGATGGCTTTGAGACTTCCAGGGCTAGGGCTCAGGAACTGGGAGGTTTCTGGGATGAAACAGGTCTGTCTGTCTTGTTTCTCTGAGTTCCTAAAGGGCCAACCCACATCAAAGATTCACGATAGTTGATTTGACAAAGTCGGGAATTGACAAGGAGTGCGGAAGGAGTCAGTGAGATTTCAATACCAGCACTGACTGCACATCATCACCCCCCCCCCGGTCCTTTTCGTTGTGTAGCAATAATAATAGAGAAAGGGGAGTAGTGCTCTGCCAAAGCCCGTATTTTACCATGCCTTATATCACAGCCATTAGCAGGGTTGAGGCATCAAGTGCTGCAGTCAGTCCGACTCCTGTGACCCCCCTAAGGTTTCTGGCTTCCCAGTTTTGAGTGACACCATGGTCTCCAGTTCAGCTTGAGAGCTCTTTAAGAGCCAATGGAGGAGAGAGTGGAAAGAGACTGCCATTTTTTTCTTTTTCCTTGTCTTTCTTTCTTTTGCTGTTTTGCTTTGTTTTTCAAGAAAGGGTTTCTTTGTGTATCTTGGGCTGTCCTAAAACTCACTCTGTAAATCAGGCCATCTTTGAATTCACAGAGATCTGTGTGTGTGCTGTGATTAAAGCCCGGCTGAGACTGCAATTTCTTGTTAGCTCTGGGTGTCCTGAGCTGTTAGTAAGTGACAATGGCTCTGTGTTGTGAATCTCTGTGAATCCAGACTATGTTATGTCCTTCAATGACATGAGTCTGAAGCATCAAGCACCCACCCACCCCTATACTCCCTGAGGTCTCTGAAGTCACACACAGCGCAGCCTCTATGGGTCTGAATAAGGCTTAGAAAGCTTTTCCCTGGTTCACCTGGTGCAGAGGAAACCAGGTAAGTTCTGAGAGACATGCACCACCTTCCTACAGAAAGAAGGGAGGACTGATTAGCTAATACCCACAGAGGGGGAAACTCAAGTCTGGTATTTCAGACAGAACCTGCTTGGACAAAGTCTCATCTGTCAGTCACTTCCTGAGGGAAGGAGGGAGGGAGGGAGGGAGGGAGGGAGGAAGGAAGGACCACAATTATCTCTCCTCTGTGTCCTTTTTACGCTCTTTCCATGCTCTGATGAATATTGTGATTCAAGTTGGCCATGTCCCCTTTTCCACAGCATGTGCACTGTGGCTCTAGATCAAGGAATCAGTTTGTTTGTGTGTTTTGCTCTATCTAGGAGAAGCACCATAGCAGTTGCATACTGACTGAGAAATTTGATTTTTAGGAAATGATTTTTCATATCTGTGAGTGGTCTCTCCATAGATAGCCACTCATCTTTCTTTAAACTTGAGTATAGGAATGAATGATCCCTCCCTCCCTCCCTCCCTCTCTCCCTCTTCATGGGAATGAGTGTCTGCTCTTGCATTGAGGGCTCCCCAGTTCTCAGCATCTCCAGCCCAACCTGTCACAAGCTGATCACACATTTGCAAACTTGGGATATATTCTGCTGAAGTTTTGGGATAATGAATTTCATCAACTATGGGACTAACTTTGTTCTGACAGGACACTCACTCACAATCTCTCCTCATCACACCCACATAGTGTAACAACTTTGTGTTTCCTCCACAATGTGCTCATTTCTGTCAGGGAACTGAAAGCCGGCCAGCCAGCCAACACTATTTTTCCTTGTTTCTCATTTTGTTCTTATATTCTGTCTCTCCCCCCCCCCCCGCCTGGAAAACTTTCAGAGTTCACTCTGCCCCCTGAGTAAAGGTGTTATGCTTCCTTTTATTGTATATTTAGTGTGTGTGTGTGTGTGTGAGAGTGAGAGAGAGAGAGAGATTCATTATGAAATCAAAAGTCAGTCAACAACAGCAAACTTTGTATTTATTTGTCCATCCACGTATTTGCTTGTTTACTTACTTACTTACTTACTTACTCACTCACTCACTCACTCACCCACTTCATTTATTATTTATTTATTTATTTATTTGCAGTGGAAGACTTAATTCAGTAAGAATGATCAGAAGGGTAGGTAGGGTATCCTTGGGAAAAGAGTAAGATATCACGATGACTTTCCCTTCCAAGAGGGAGCTTTCTAGTAAGACGTGAAACCACAGTTTCAAGGGCCCGCTTTCCACAAGTCCTTTTCCAAGGTCAGGCATTTCTTAGGTAAGCAAGGGTCTCCATTCATTCCCTTTGAGGAACTCTCAGGCCCTGCCCTGACATTAACCTCTGACTCCTGCCTATTGTCAAGGCCAATGGGACACTCCTCAGCCCCTCCCTGACCTGAGGTGACCTGAGAAGCCACAGCCCACCCCAGTTCACAGGCCTCTCTTTATCTATCTATCTAACTAAGTAACTGTACAGCATAAAATGTGGAATCTCTTCTCAATGAAATGCTGTTGGCAGCCATTCGATGAATTTATTCTCATCTCAGATCCTGTCCAGCAGGGATGTCTTCTTTCCGTGTTTCTTCTTCTTTTGTATGTTGCAGTCAGTTCAGATGTGCTGGTATATGGTGAGAAAGAGAGAGAGAGAGAAATGGAATTGCTTTTTATTTATTTGAAGAGTTTTAATGATTTAATATTCAGCTATTTCCAGCCTTATTTACCAGCACATTTATTATTACCAGCGAGCACCTTCCTCTGAAAACATTGGAATCGCCCCCCATCTGTACATGTCATGCACGTGCGTGCATATGTGTGTGTGTGTGTGTGTGTGTGTGTGTGTGTGAGCGTGTGCGCATCCCATCTATCTATCTATCTATCTATCTATCTATCTATCTATCTATCTATCTATCTATGTATCCCTTCATCAAATTCCATTTTAGGAGCTGCTATGCTGACCAGTGACATGGAGGCCACCATTTTCTTAGCCAGTGACAGTCAGGAGACAGAAAGAAGGAAAGAAAGGAAGAAAGGAAGAAAGAATCTACATTCCCAAAGAAAGAAAAAAATTAAGTAAATTTTAAAAAGTAAAAAAAAAATTAAGAAAGTAAGTAAATACATACATAAAAATAGACATAAAGAATGAATAAATGAATAAAACTAAATAATAATTGAAACATTCAATAAGTAAATGAGTCACGCTAAATCAGCAGATAAATAAACAGATATATGAAAGAAGATAAGGAAGTGAAGGAATGAATGAACAAGTAAGTAAGTAAGTAAGTAAGTAAATAACTAGGTGGGTCATTTTTTTTAAAGAAGTAAGTAAATGACATGGGCTGAACAGATAGTAAGTAAGTAAGTAAGTAAGCAAGCAAGCAAGCAAGCAATCGTGAAAAAAAAATGAGAGCCGGGCGATGGTGGCGCACGCCTTTAATCCCAGTACTCGGGAGGCAGAGGTAGGCGGATCTCTGTGAGTTCGAGACCAGCCTGGTCTACAGTGCTAGTTCCAGGACAGGCTCCAAAGCCACAGAGAAACCCTGTCTCGAAAAACCAAAAAAAAAAAAAAAAGAGAGAGAGAGACACATCCATTCAATCCATAAAAGACAAAACGTGGAAATAAACATGTAAACTGGTCGACCCACCCAAAGCAGGAGGGAGGTCTCTGTCCAGCAGGGCCGTCTTCTTTCCAAGTTGCAGTCAGTCAGATCTCTGGGCAAACAGAAAAAGAAAGCAATTGTTTTCTACTTGAACAGTTTTAATATTACTCAAATGAATTAATATTCAGCTATTTATTCCCAGCCTTATTTACAACTGGATGCCCACCGAGCACCTTCCTCTCATAGCTAGCCCCTTCTACCCCTGCCCCATCTGGACAGATAGACAGGATGTATGTATGTATGTATAAATAAATAAATAATAAAAAAGTAAAATAAAAATAAGTAAATAAATAAATTTAAAAAAAAGTGTTTGGTGAGTGGGGCGTGTTGGCATAGAGAACAAAAGAGATAAACTAACCACCAACACATTGAAGAATGACATCAGTCAATCAAGACATGGAAAAAGACAACTGGTCGACCCAAGTTCACAAGGCCAACTGGTCGACCCCGGTACTTAGCATTTTAAGGCCAAATATTTAATCGGACAACTGGTCGACCCGCTTCCAGTCCGTCAAAAAAAAGGAAGTGCACAGAGACAACTGGTCGACCCGTCAGGTCTAGGAAGATATAATATATATTATACATTAAAAAAAAAAAAAAAAGAGTCCAGCGGGACATCTGGTCGACCCGCCGCATCCCCGGGGGAAAAAAATGGCCTCCCGCCCGGTGGGAGGGACTACTGGTCTACCCCGGTCCTTTGGAGAAGGAGGTGGAGAGGGGGGAAAAAAAAGTGTGCCCAACCTCCGCCGCCTCCCCGACAGGCGCGCCGCGGCGCCACGGCGCGCGAGCGGAGGTCGGCGGCGAGAGGGGGCCCGGGGCGCCGCCAGACCCTCGCCCATCCTCCCCCGCGAAGAGGGATGGAGAGGGAAAGGCGCGCGCCCGGGAAAGAGGGGACACACCCGCGGGCCGCTGCGGTGCGGTGAGGCAAGCAGCGGGAGTGGACGGAGGAGAGCGAGAGCGGGAAGAGAGCCGCCGTCCGCCGTGAGCCGCCAGTGGCAGAGCCAGACACGGGTCCTCGGACGGGGCGAGGAGGGCGGGCGAGCCGGCGCCCGTCCCCCTTCCCCCTCTCTCGACCTCTCTCTCACGACCGCCACGAGCGCCCGTGCGCACGCACACTTCCGTGCGCACAACACACGTGCGACCCGGGGAGCGCGCCTCCCGGCGAGAACTCGGGCGAGGCAGGCGAGCGGGCGGGCAGAGCCGCCGCCGCTGCTCTCTCACGTTAATGATCCTTCCGCAGGTTCACCTACGGAAACCTTGTTACGACTTTTACTTCCTCTAGATAGTCAAGTTGGTGAACAACCACAAATAAGCAAACAAATAGAGAGATAATAACAATAAAAATATTTGAGAGTTCAAATAATTGACTTCATCCACAATAAAAGAATATAAAAATAAAAATATCAAATGCACTTGAACACATTGGCACAGGAGAACGCTTGCTAAATAGAACCCCAGTAGCACAGACACTGAGAGAAAAAGAAAAAAAAGAAAAACAAAACAAAAAAAAGAACAAAGAAAAAAACTAAAGAGAGAAAAAAAAGAAAAAAAAAGAAAAGAAGAAGAAGAAAAAAAAGAAAAAAAGAAAAAAAGAAAAAAAAGAAAAAAAAAAGAAAGAAAAAAGAAAAAAAAAGAAAAAAAAAACAGACACTGAGAGAAACAATTAATAAGTGAGACCTCCTGAAACTGAAAAGCTTCTGTAAAGCAAAGAACATGGCCAACAAGACAAAACGACGGCCTTACAGAATGGGAAAAGATCTTCACTAATCTCCAAAATACACAAAGAAGTCGAGAAATTGGTCATCCAAAGAACAAATAATCCAATTTTAAAAAATGGAGTACAGACCTAAACAGAGAACTCTCAACAGAGGGATCTAAAATGGTTGAAAGACACTTAAATGTATTTAGTGATTATATTTCTTTTCCCTTAGGGATAAAGAAATGGAGAAGTTCTTTGAAGCAGTAAGTCACAAAAACACCAGGCCGTTAAACTTCAGCTACAGGGAAACCCTGTCTCGTGGAAAAACAAAACAACAACAACAACAAAAAAAAAATCCTGAAGCCAGTGATCATTGCAAACATCTGTATGTTCAGATACTGAGCCTGAGCAAGTTAGAGTGTCACAGATTTGCTGCAATTCATTGCAAATTTCATGTGGATCACAAATCCTGCTCAAGTTACAGCTGTTAGTGTCAGTGTGAACCTTGACACCATCTCTACTGGATTCCTGTCAGCTGGGCTCCGGTCTGCTAGAAAAGCAGAAGAACTAAGGTACCGTAATTAACCTCTTCTGTGCCCCACCTGCAAGAACACTCTGTAAGCTACAGTTCTGAAAACAGCCTGGTCCTGGCATAAGAACAGACAGGAGGACCAATGGAACCGAATAGAAGACCCGGATATCGATCCACACATCTTCGAACACCTGATCTTTGATAAAGAAGTCAAAAATATCCAATAGAAAAAAAAAGAAAGCATGTGAGTTCAAGACCAGCCTGGTCTACAAGAGCTAGTTCCAGGACAGGCTCCAAAAAAAAAAAAACTACAGAACAACCCTGTCTCGAAAAAAAAAAAGAAAGAAAGAAAGAAAGAAAGAAAGAAAGAAAGAAAGAAGAAAAAGAAAACAGTGCTGTCCTCGAAAATGCCCTCTCCCTTTGAACACGGCCCCTCCTTTGGGCTGAGTTTCCCACACAGCTCTGATGATGCAGGAGGATGCCGAGGGCCCAGTTGGTGCCTGTATCTGTGCCTTGGCAGCAGCTATTCATGTCTTGCCACTCAGAGTCAAATTCCCTTAAGTTTAGCCTTCCCTAAGTGCTTGTTCACTTCAGAAGACTCAACCCTCATCTTCCATGTCCTCCTGGCCTAATTTCTCATATTACTGTTTTACTGAGTATGAATCAGTAATATGAGATGTTCAGGAGAGGGAGGAAGGGTCATTCATGAAAAAAGTGAGTGTTCAACTAACTAACTCCCCATGGGTTCAGGAAGTAGTGAGAAGATATTAATGAAGCAGAGAGAAATTTCTGGTTTTGGAAGGAGGAAATCCTGAATGGCTCCCTCTGTGTCGGAGGAGAGACTCCTGGAAAGGAAACCTCAGGTTCCGGTTGGTCGGTCGGTCGGTCGGTCGGTCAGTTCGGGGAGAAATATCAGCAAGGAGGTAAAGGCCGTGCCTCACGACATCAGCAGTCCCTTCTCTGGAAATTCCACGGTATCCCAGAGAGCTCTCGGAATTTTGTGATGTCACTCGTGTCCTAGAAACGCCAACTGCCCTCAAGACACACTCTCTCGGTGCCTATAAGACTCGGTTCTAGACATGTTGTCTAGAGAATGGAGATCGTTCGTGGAGAGGCCAGAGGGAGGAAGAAGAAAGCTGGCCTCAGATCTCACAGGAAAACATGGAGAAATAATTAGTGGTCCTGGGGAAGACGAAGTGAGTTCACCACTAGCAGGGACTAGAGAGATTTCTGGATGTGATGGCTTTGAGACTTCCAGGGCTAGGGCTCAGGAACTGGGAGGTTTCTGGGATGAAACAGGTCTGTCTGTCTTGTTTCTCTGAGTTCCTAAAGGGCCAACCCACATCAAAGATTCACGATAGTTGATTTGACAAAGTCGGGAATTGACAAGGAGTGCGGAAGGAGTCAGTGAGATTTCAATACCAGCACTGACTGCACATCATCACCCCCCCCCCCGGTCCTTTTCGTTGTGTAGCAATAATAATAGAGAAAGGGGAGTAGTGCTCTGCCAAAGCCCGTATTTTACCATGCCTTATATCACAGCCATTAGCAGGGTTGAGGCATCAAGTGCTGCAGTCAGTCCGACTCCTGTGACCCCCCTAAGGTTTCTGGCTTCCCAGTTTTGAGTGACACCATGGTCTCCAGTTCAGCTTGAGAGCTCTTTAAGAGCCAATGGAGGAGAGAGTGGAAAGAGACTGCCATTTTTTTCTTTTTCCTTGTCTTTCTTTCTTTTGCTGTTTTGCTTTGTTTTTCAAGAAAGGGTTTCTTTGTGTATCTTGGGCTGTCCTAAAACTCACTCTGTAAATCAGGCCATCTTTGAATTCACAGAGATCTGTGTGTGTGCTGTGATTAAAGCCCGGCTGAGACTGCAATTTCTTGTTAGCTCTGGGTGTCCTGAGCTGTTAGTAAGTGACAATGGCTCTGTGTTGTGAATCTCTGTGAATCCAGACTATGTTATGTCCTTCAATGACATGAGTCTGAAGCATCAAGCACCCACCCACCCCTATACTCCCTGAGGTCTCTGAAGTCACACACAGCGCAGCCTCTATGGGTCTGAATAAGGCTTAGAAAGCTTTTCCCTGGTTCACCTGGTGCAGAGGAAACCAGGTAAGTTCTGAGAGACATGCACCACCTTCCTACAGAAAGAAGGGAGGACTGATTAGCTAATACCCACAGAGGGGGAAACTCAAGTCTGGTATTTCAGACAGAACCTGCTTGGACAAAGTCTCATCTGTCAGTCACTTCCTGAGGGAAGGAGGGAGGGAGGGAGGGAGGGAGGGAGGGAGGGAGGGAGGGAGGAAGGAAGGACCACAATTATCTCTCCTCTGTGTCCTTTTTACGCTCTTTCCATGCTCTGATGAATATTGTGATTCAAGTTGGCCATGTCCCCTTTTCCACAGCATGTGCACTGTGGCTCTAGATCAAGGAATCAGTTTGTTTGTGTGTTTTGCTCTATCTAGGAGAAGCACCATAGCAGTTGCATACTGACTGAGAAATTTGATTTTTAGGAAATGATTTTTCATATCTGTGAGTGGTCTCTCCATAGATAGCCACTCATCTTTCTTTAAACTTGAGTATAGGAATGAATGATCCCTCCCTCCCTCCCTCCCTCTCTCCCTCTTCATGGGAATGAGTGTCTGCTCTTGCATTGAGGGCTCCCCAGTTCTCAGCATCTCCAGCCCAACCTGTCACAAGCTGATCACACATTTGCAAACTTGGGATATATTCTGCTGAAGTTTTGGGATAATGAATTTCATCAACTATGGGACTAACTTTGTTCTGACAGGACACTCACTCACAATCTCTCCTCATCACACCCACATAGTGTAACAACTTTGTGTTTCCTCCACAATGTGCTCATTTCTGTCAGGGAACTGAAAGCCGGCCAGCCAGCCAACACTATTTTTCCTTGTTTCTCATTTTGTTCTTATATTCTGTCTCTCCCCCCCCCCCCGCCTGGAAAACTTTCAGTGTTCACTCTGCCCCCTGAGTAAAGGTGTTATGCTTCCTTTTATTGTATATTTAGTGTGTGTGTGTGTGTGTGTGTGAGAGAGAGAGAGAGAGAGAGATTCATTATGAAATCAAAAGTCAGTCAACAACAGCAAACTTTGTATTTATTTGTCCATCCACGTATTTGCTTGTTTACTTACTTACTTACTTACTTACTCACTCACTCACTCACTCACCCACTTCATTTATTATTTATTTATTTATTTATTTGCAGTGGAAGACTTAATTCAGTAAGAATGATCAGAAGGGTAGGTAGGGTATCCTTGGGAAAAGAGTAAGATATCACGATGACTTTCCCTTCCAAGAGGGAGCTTTCTAGTAAGACGTGAAACCACAGTTTCAAGGGCCCGCTTTCCACAAGTCCTTTTCCAAGGTCAGGCATTTCTTAGGTAAGCAAGGGTCTCCATTCATTCCCTTTGAGGAAATCTCAGGCCCTGCCCTGACATTAACCTCTGACTCCTGCCTATTGTCAAGGCCAATGGGACACTCCTCAGCCCCTCCCTGACCTGAGGTGACCTGAGAAGCCACAGCCCACCCCAGTTCACAGGCCTCTCTTTATCTATCTATCTAACTAAGTAACTGTACAGCATAAAATGTGGAATCTCTTCTCAATGAAATGCTGTTGGCAGCCATTCGATGAATTTATTCTCATCTCAGATCCTGTCCAGCAGGGATGTCTTCTTTCCGTGTTTCTTCTTCTTTTGTATGTTGCAGTCAGTTCAGATGTGCTGGTATATGGTGAGAAAGAGAGAGAGAGAGAAATGGAATTGCTTTTTATTTATTTGAAGAGTTTTAATGATTTAATATTCAGCTATTTCCAGCCTTATTTACCAGCACATTTATTATTACCAGCGAGCACCTTCCTCTGAAAACATTGGAATCGCCCCCCATCTGTACATGTCATGCACGTGCGTGCATATGTGTGTGTGTGTGTGTGTGTGTGTGTGTGTGTGAGCGTGTGCGCATCCCATCTATCTATCTATCTATCTATCTATCTATCTATCTATCTATCTATCTATCTATCTATGTATCCCTTCATCAAATTCCATTTTAGGAGCTGCTATGCTGACCAGTGACATGGAGGCCACCATTTTCTTAGCCAGTGACAGTCAGGAGACAGAAAGAAGGAAAGAAAGGAAGAAAGGAAGAAAGAATCTACATTCCCAAAGAAAGAAAAAAATTAAGTAAATTTTAAAAAGTAAAAAAAAAATTAAGAAAGTAAGTAAATACATACATAAAAATAGACATAAAGAATGAATAAATGAATAAAACTAAATAATAATTGAAACATTCAATAAGTAAATGAGTCACGCTAAATCAGCAGATAAATAAACAGATATATGAAAGAAGATAAGGAAGTGAAGGAATGAATGAACAAGTAAGTAAGTAAGTAAGTAAGTAAATAACTAGGTGGGTCATTTTTTTTAAAGAAGTAAGTAAATGACATGGGCTGAACAGATAGTAAGTAAGTAAGTAAGTAAGCAAGCAAGCAAGCAAGCAATCGTGAAAAAAAAATGAGAGCCGGGCGATGGTGGCGCACGCCTTTAATCCCAGTACTCGGGAGGCAGAGGTAGGCGGATCTCTGTGAGTTCGAGACCAGCCTGGTCTACAGTGCTAGTTCCAGGACAGGCTCCAAAGCCACAGAGAAACCCTGTCTCGAAAAACCAAAAAAAAAAAAAAAAAGAGAGAGAGAGAGACACATCCATTCAATCCATAAAAGACAAAACGTGGAAATAAACATGTAAACTGGTCGACCCACCCAAAGCAGGAGGGAGGTCTCTGTCCAGCAGGGCCGTCTTCTTTCCAAGTTGCAGTCAGTCAGATCTCTGGGCAAACAGAAAAAGAAAGCAATTGTTTTCTACTTGAACAGTTTTAATATTACTCAAATGAATTAATATTCAGCTATTTATTCCCAGCCTTATTTACAACTGGATGCCCACCGAGCACCTTCCTCTCATAGCTAGCCCCTTCTACCCCTGCCCCATCTGGACAGATAGACAGGATGTATGTATGTATGTATGTATAAATAAATAAATAATAAAAAAGTAAAATAAAAATAAGTAAATAAATAAATTTAAAAAAAAGTGTTTGGTGAGTGGGGCGTGTTGGCATAGAGAACAAAAGAGATAAACTAACCACCAACACATTGAAGAATGACATCAGTCAATCAAGACATGGAAAAAGACAACTGGTCGACCCAAGTTCACAAGGCCAACTGGTCGACCCCGGTACTTAGCATTTTAAGGCCAAATATTTAATCGGACAACTGGTCGACCCGCTTCCAGTCCGTCAAAAAAAAGGAAGTGCACAGAGACAACTGGTCGACCCGTCAGGTCTAGGAAGATATAATATATATTATACATTAAAAAAAAAAAAAAAAAAGAGTCCAGCGGGACATCTGGTCGACCCGCCGCATCCCCGGGGGAAAAAAATGGCCTCCCGCCCGGTGGGAGGGACTACTGGTCTACCCCGGTCCTTTGGAGAAGGAGGTGGAGAGGGGGGAAAAAAAAGTGCGCCCAACCTCCGCCGCCTCCCCGACAGGCGCGCCGCGGCGCCACGGCGCGCGAGCGGAGGTCGGCGGCGAGAGGGGGCCCGGGGCGCCGCCAGACCCTCGCCCATCCTCCCCCGCGAAGAGGGATGGAGAGGGAAAGGCGCGCGCCCGGGAAAGAGGGGACACACCCGCGGGCCGCTGCGGTGCGGTGAGGCAAGCAGCGGGAGTGGACGGAGGAGAGCGAGAGCGGGAAGAGAGCCGCCGTCCGCCGTGAGCCGCCAGTGGCAGAGCCAGACACGGGTCCTCGGACGGGGCGAGGAGGGCGGGCGAGCCGGCGCCCGTCCCCCTTCCCCCTCTCTCGACCTCTCTCTCACGACCGCCACGAGCGCCCGTGCGCACGCACACTTCCGTGCGCACAACACACGTGCGACCCGGGGAGCGCGCCTCCCGGCGAGAACTCGGGCGAGGCAGGCGAGCGGGCGGGCAGAGCCGCCGCCGCTGCTCTCTCACGTTAATGATCCTTCCGCAGGTTCACCTACGGAAACCTTGTTACGACTTTTACTTCCTCTAGATAGTCAAGTTGGTGAACAACCACAAATAAGCAAACAAATAGAGAGATAATAACAATAAAAATATTTGAGAGTTCAAATAATTGACTTCATCCACAATAAAAGAATATAAAAATAAAAATATCAAATGCACTTGAACACATTGGCACAGGAGAACGCTTGCTAAATAGAACCCCAGTAGCACAGACACTGAGAGAAAAAGAAAAAAAAGAAAAAAGAAAAAAAAAAGAAAAACAAAACAAAAAAAAGAACAAAGAAAAAAACTAAAGAGAGAAAAAAAAGAAAAAAAAAGAAAAGAAGAAGAAGAAAAAAAAGAAAAAAAGAAAAAAAAGAAAAAAAAGAAAGAAAAAAGAAAAAAAAGAAAAAAAAACAGACACTGAGTGAAACAATTAATAAGTGAGACCTCCTGAAACTGAAAAGCTTCTGTAAAGCAAAGAACATGGCCAACAAGACAAAACGACGGCCTTACAGAATGGGAAAAGATCTTCACTAATCTCCAAAATACACAAAGAAGTCGAGAAATTGGTCATCCAAAGAACAAATAATCCAATTTTAAAAAATGGAGTACAGACCTAAACAGAGAACTCTCAACAGAGGGATCTAAAATGGTTGAAAGACACTTAAATGTATTTAGTGATTATATTTCTTTTCCCTTAGGGATAAAGAAATGGAGAAGTTCTTTGAAGCAGTAAGTCACAAAAACACCAGGCCGTTAAACTTCAGCTACAGGGAAACCCTGTCTCGTGGAAAAACAAAACAACAACAACAACAAAAAAAAAAAAATCCTGAAGCCAGTGATCATTGCAAACATCTGTATGTTCAGATACTGAGCCTGAGCAAGTTAGAGTGTCACAGATTTGCTGCAATTCATTGCAAATTTCATGTGGATCACAAATCCTGCTCAAGTTACAGCTGTTAGTGTCAGTGTGAACCTTGACACCATCTCTACTGGATTCCTGTCAGCTGGGCTCCGGTCTGCTAGAAAAGCAGAAGAACTAAGGTACCGTAATTAACCTCTTCTGTGCCCCACCTGCAAGAACACTCTGTAAGCTACAGTTCTGAAAACAGCCTGGTCCTGGCATAAGAACAGACAGGAGGACCAATGGAACCGAATAGAAGACCCGGATATCGATCCACACATCTTCGAACACCTGATCTTTGATAAAGAAGTCAAAAATATCCAATAGAAAAAAAAAGAAAGCATGTGAGTTCAAGACCAGCCTGGTCTACAAGAGCTAGTTCCAGGACAGGCTCCAAAAAAAAAAAAACTACAGAACAACCCTGTCTCGAAAAAAAAAAAGAAAGAAAGAAAGAAAGAAAGAAAGAAAGAAGAAAAAGAAAACAGTGCTGTCCTCGAAAATGCCCTCTCCCTTTGAACACGGCCCCTCCTTTGGGCTGAGTTTCCCACACAGCTCTGATGATGCAGGAGGATGCCGAGGGCCCAGTTGGTGCCTGTATCTGTGCCTTGGCAGCAGCTATTCATGTCTTGCCACTCAGAGTCAAATTCCCTTAAGTTTAGCCTTCCCTAAGTGCTTGTTCACTTCAGAAGACTCAACCCTCATCTTCCATGTCCTCCTGGCCTAATTTCTCATATTACTGTTTTACTGAGTATGAATCAGTAATATGAGATGTTCAGGAGAGGGAGGAAGGGTCATTCATGAAAAAAGTGAGTGTTCAACTAACTAACTCCCCATGGGTTCAGGAAGTAGTGAGAAGATATTAATGAAGCAGAGAGAAATTTCTGGTTTTGGAAGGAGGAAATCCTGAATGGCTCCCTCTGTGTCGGAGGAGAGACTCCTGGAAAGGAAACCTCAGGTTCCGGTTGGTCGGTCGGTCGGTCGGTCGGTCAGTTCGGGGAGAAATATCAGCAAGGAGGTAAAGGCCGTGCCTCACGACATCAGCAGTCCCTTCTCTGGAAATTCCACGGTATCCCAGAGAGCTCTCGGAATTTTGTGATGTCACTCGTGTCCTAGAAACGCCAACTGCCCTCAAGACACACTCTCTCGGTGCCTATAAGACTCGGTTCTAGACATGTTGTCTAGAGAATGGAGATCGTTCGTGGAGAGGCCAGAGGGAGGAAGAAGAAAGCTGGCCTCAGATCTCACAGGAAAACATGGAGAAATAATTAGTGGTCCTGGGGAAGACGAAGTGAGTTCACCACTAGCAGGGACTAGAGAGATTTCTGGATGTGATGGCTTTGAGACTTCCAGGGCTAGGGCTCAGGAACTGGGAGGTTTCTGGGATGAAACAGGTCTGTCTGTCTTGTTTCTCTGAGTTCCTAAAGGGCCAACCCACATCAAAGATTCACGATAGTTGATTTGACAAAGTCGGGAATTGACAAGGAGTGCGGAAGGAGTCAGTGAGATTTCAATACCAGCACTGACTGCACATCATCACCCCCCCCCCCGGTCCTTTTCGTTGTGTAGCAATAATAATAGAGAAAGGGGAGTAGTGCTCTGCCAAAGCCCGTATTTTACCATGCCTTATATCACAGCCATTAGCAGGGTTGAGGCATCAAGTGCTGCAGTCAGTCCGACTCCTGTGACCCCCCTAAGGTTTCTGGCTTCCCAGTTTTGAGTGACACCATGGTCTCCAGTTCAGCTTGAGAGCTCTTTAAGAGCCAATGGAGGAGAGAGTGGAAAGAGACTGCCATTTTTTTCTTTTTCCTTGTCTTTCTTTCTTTTGCTGTTTTGCTTTGTTTTTCAAGAAAGGGTTTCTTTGTGTATCTTGGGCTGTCCTAAAACTCACTCTGTAAATCAGGCCATCTTTGAATTCACAGAGATCTGTGTGTGTGCTGTGATTAAAGCCCGGCTGAGACTGCAATTTCTTGTTAGCTCTGGGTGTCCTGAGCTGTTAGTAAGTGACAATGGCTCTGTGTTGTGAATCTCTGTGAATCCAGACTATGTTATGTCCTTCAATGACATGAGTCTGAAGCATCAAGCACCCACCCACCCCTATACTCCCTGAGGTCTCTGAAGTCACACACAGCGCAGCCTCTATGGGTCTGAATAAGGCTTAGAAAGCTTTTCCCTGGTTCACCTGGTGCAGAGGAAACCAGGTAAGTTCTGAGAGACATGCACCACCTTCCTACAGAAAGAAGGGAGGACTGATTAGCTAATACCCACAGAGGGGGAAACTCAAGTCTGGTATTTCAGACAGAACCTGCTTGGACAAAGTCTCATCTGTCAGTCACTTCCTGAGGGAAGGAGGGAGGGAGGGAGGGAGGGAGGGAGGGAGGGAGGAAGTAAGGACCACAATTATCTCTCCTCTGTGTCCTTTTTACGCTCTTTCCATGCTCTGATGAATATTGTGATTCAAGTTGGCCATGTCCCCTTTTCCACAGCATGTGCACTGTGGCTCTAGATCAAGGAATCAGTTTGTTTGTGTGTTTTGCTCTATCTAGGAGAAGCACCATAGCAGTTGCATACTGACTGAGAAATTTGATTTTTAGGAAATGATTTTTCATATCTGTGAGTGGTCTCTCCATAGATAGCCACTCATCTTTTTTTAAACTTGAGTATAGGAATGAATGATCCCTCCCTCCCTCCCTCCCTCTCTCCCTCTTCATGGGAATGAGTGTCTGCTCTTGCATTGAGGGCTCCCCAGTTCTCAGCATCTCCAGCCCAACCTGTCACAAGCTGATCACACATTTGCAAACTTGGGATATATTCTGCTGAAGTTTTGGGATAATGAATTTCATCAACTATGGGACTAACTTTGTTCTGACAGGACACTCACTCACAATCTCTCCTCATCACACCCACATAGTGTAACAACTTTGTGTTTCCTCCACAATGTGCTCATTTCTGTCAGGGAACTGAAAGCCGGCCAGCCAGCCAACACTATTTTTCCTTGTTTCTCATTTTGTTCTTATATTCTGTCTCTCCCCCCCCCCCCGCCTGGAAAACTTTCAGAGTTCACTCTGCCCCCTGAGTAAAGGTGTTATGCTTCCTTTTATTGTATATTTAGTGTGTGTGTGTGTGTGTGTGTGTGTGAGAGAGAGAGAGAGAGAGAGAGAGAGAGAGAGAGAGAGAGAGATTCATTATGAAATCAAAAGTCAGTCAACAACAGCAAACTTTGTATTTATTTGTCCATCCACGTATTTGCTTGTTTACTTACTTACTTACTTACTTACTCACTCACTCACTCACTCACCCACTTCATTTATTATTTATTTATTTATTTATTTGCAGTGGAAGACTTAATTCAGTAAGAATGATCAGAAGGGTAGGCAGGGTATCCTTGGGAAAAGAGTAAGATATCACGATGACTTTCCCTTCCAAGAGGGAGCTTTCTAGTAAGACGTGAAACCACAGTTTCAAGGGCCCGCTTTCCACAAGTCCTTTTCCAAGGTCAGGCATTTCTTAGGTAAGCAAGGGTCTCCATTCATTCCCTTTGAGGAACTCTCAGGCCCTGCCCTGACATTAACCTCTGACTCCTGCCTATTGTCAAGGCCAATGGGACACTCCTCAGCCCCTCCCTGACCTGAGGTGACCTGAGAAGCCACAGCCCACCCCAGTTCACAGGCCTCTCTTTATCTATCTATCTAACTAAGTAACTGTACAGCATAAAATGTGGAATCTCTTCTCAATGAAATGCTGTTGGCAGCCATTCGATGAATTTATTCTCATCTCAGATCCTGTCCAGCAGGGATGTCTTCTTTCCGTGTTTCTTCTTCTTTTGTATGTTGCAGTCAGTTCAGATGTGCTGGTATATGGTGAGAAAGAGAGAGAGAGAGAAATGGAATTGCTTTTTATTTATTTGAAGAGTTTTAATGATTTAATATTCAGCTATTTCCAGCCTTATTTACCAGCACATTTATTATTACCAGCGAGCACCTTCCTCTGAAAACATTGGAATCGCCCCCCATCTGTACATGTCATGCACGTGCGTGCATATGTGTGTGTGTGTGTGTGTGTGTGTGTGTGTGAGCGTGTGCGCATCCTATCTATCTATCTATCTCTCTATCTATCTCTCTATCTATCTATCTATCTATCTATGTATCCCTTCATCAAATTCCATTTTAGGAGCTGCTATGCTGACCAGTGACATGGAGGCCACCATTTTCTTAGCCAGTGACAGTCAGGAGACAGAAAGAAGGAAAGAAAGGAAGAAAGGAAGAAAGAATCTACATTCCCAAAGAAAGAAAAAAATTAAGTAAATTTTAAAAAGTAAAAAAAAAATTAAGAAAGTAAGTAAATACATACATAAAAATAGACATAAAGAATGAATAAATGAATAAAACTAAATAATAATTGAAACATTCAATAAGTAAATGAGTCACGCTAAATCAGCAGATAAATAAACAGATATATGAAAGAAGATAAGGAAGTGAAGGAATGAATGAACAAGTAAGTAAGTAAGTAAGTAAGTAAATAACTAGGTGGGTCATTTTTTTTAAAGAAGTAAGTAAATGAGATGGGCTGAACAGATAGTAAGTAAGTAAGTAAGTAAGCAAGCAAGCAAGCAAGCAATCGTGAAAAAAAAATGAGAGCCGGGCGATGGTGGCGCACGCCTTTAATCCCAGTACTCGGGAGGCAGAGGTAGGCGGATCTCTGTGAGTTCGAGACCAGCCTGGTCTACAGTGCTAGTTCCAGGACAGGCTCCAAAGCCACAGAGAAACCCTGTCTCGAAAAACCAAAAAAAAAAAAAAAAGAGAGAGAGAGACACATCCATTCAATCCATAAAAGACAAAACGTGGAAATAAACATGTAAACTGGTCGACCCACCCAAAGCAGGAGGGAGGTCTCTGTCCAGCAGGGCCGTCTTCTTTCCAAGTTGCAGTCAGTCAGATCTCTGGGCAAACAGAAAAAGAAAGCAATTGTTTTCTACTTGAACAGTTTTAATATTACTCAAATGAATTAATATTCAGCTATTTATTCCCAGCCTTATTTACAACTGGATGCCCACCGAGCACCTTCCTCTCATAGCTAGCCCCTTCTACCCCTGCCCCATCTGGACAGATAGACAGGATGTATGTATGTATGTATGTATAAATAAATAAATAATAAAAAAGTAAAATAAAAATAAGTAAATAAATAAATTAAAAAAAAAGTGTTTGGTGAGTGGGGCGTGTTGGCATAGAGAACAAAAGAGATAAACTAACCACCAACACATTGAAGAATGACATCAGTCAATCAAGACATGGAAAAAGACAACTGGTCGACCCAAGTTCACAAGGCCAACTGGTCGACCCCGGTACTTAGCATTTTAAGGCCAAATATTTAATCGGACAACTGGT
This sequence comes from Microtus pennsylvanicus, assembly GCF_037038515.1. Classification (NCBI taxonomy): domain Eukaryota; kingdom Metazoa; phylum Chordata; class Mammalia; order Rodentia; family Cricetidae; genus Microtus; species Microtus pennsylvanicus. The sequence continues at coordinate 46,096 of NW_027460898.1, forward strand.
CGACCCGCTTCCAGTCCGTCAAAAAAAAGGAAGTGCACAGAGACAACTGGTCGACCTGTCAGGTCTAGGAAGATATAATATATATTATACATTAAAAAAAAAAAAAAAAAAAAAGAGTCCAGCGGGACATCTGGTCGACCCGCCGCATCCCCGGGGGAAAAAAATGGCCTCCCGCCCGGTGGGAGGGACTACTGGTCTACCCCGGTCCTTTGGAGAAGGAGGTGGAGAGGGGGGAAAAAAAAGTGCGCCCAACCTCCGCCGCCTCCTCGACAGGCGCGCCACGGCGCCACGGCGCGCGAGCGGAGGTCGGCGGCGAGAGGGGGCCCGGGGCGCCGCCAGACCCTCGCCCATCCTCCCCCGCGAAGAGGGATGGAGAGGGAAAGGCGCGCGCCCGGGAAAGAGGGGACACACCCGCGGGCCGCTGCGGTGCGGTGAGGCAAGCAGCGGGAGTGGACGGAGGAGAGCGAGAGCGGGAAGAGAGCCGCCGTCCGCCGTGAGCCGCCAGTGGCAGAGCCAGACACGGGTCCTCGGACGGGGCGAGGAGGGCGGGCGAGCCGGCGCCCGTCCCCCTTCCCCCTCTCTCGACCTCTCTCTCACGACCGCCACGAGCGCCCGTGCGCACGCACACTTCCGTGCGCACAACACACGTGCGACCCGGGGAGCGCGCCTCCCGGCGAGAACTCGGGCGAGGCAGGCGAGCGGGCGGGCAGAGCCGCCGCCGCTGCTCTCTCACGTTAATGATCCTTCCGCAGGTTCACCTACGGAAACCTTGTTACGACTTTTACTTCCTCTAGATAGTCAAGTTGGTGAACAACCACAAATAAGCAAACAAATAGAGAGATAATAACAATAAAAATATTTGAGAGTTCAAATAATTGACTTCATCCACAATAAAAGAATATAAAAATAAAAATATCAAATGCACTTGAACACATTGGCACAGGAGAACGCTTGCTAAATAGAACCCCAGTAGCACAGACACTGAGAGAAAAAGAAAAAAAAGAAAAAAGAAAAAAAAAAGAAAAACAAAACAAAAAAAAGAACAAAGAAAAAAACTAAAGAGAGAAAAAAAAGAAAAAAAAGAAAAGAAGAAGAAGAAAAAAAAGAAAAAAAGAAAAAAAAGAAAAAAAAAAGAAAGAAAAAAGAAAAAAAAAGAAAAAAAAACAGACACTGAGTGAAACAATTAATAAGTGAGACCTCCTGAAACTGAAAAGCTTCTGTAAAGCAAAGAACATGGCCAACAAGACAAAACGACGGCCTTACAGAATGGGAAAAGATCTTCACTAATCTCCAAAATGCACAAAGAAGTCGAGAAATTGGTCATCCAAAGAACAAATAATCCAATTTTAAAAAATGGAGTACAGACCTAAACAGAGAACTCTCAACAGAGGGATCTAAAATGGTTGAAAGACACTTAAATGTATTTAGTGATTATATTTCTTTTCCCTTAGGGATAAAGAAATGGAGAAGTTCTTTGAAGCAGTAAGTCACAAAAACACCAGGCCGTTAAACTTCAGCTACAGGGAAACCCTGTCTCGTGGAAAAACAAAACAACAACAACAACAAAAAAAAAAATCCTGAAGCCAGTGATCATTGCAAACATCTGTATGTTCAGATACTGAGCCTGAGCAAGTTAGAGTGTCACAGATTTGCTGCAATTCATTGCAAATTTCATGTGGATCACAAATCCTGCTCAAGTTACAGCTGTTAGTGTCAGTGTGAACCTTGACACCATCTCTACTGGATTCCTGTCAGCTGGGCTCCGGTCTGCTAGAAAAGCAGAAGAACTAAGGTACCGTAATTAACCTCTTCTGTGCCCCACCTGCAAGAACACTCTGTAAGCTACAGTTCTGAAAACAGCCTGGTCCTGGCATAAGAACAGACAGGAGGACCAATGGAACCGAATAGAAGACCCGGATATCGATCCACACATCTTCGAACACCTGATCTTTGATAAAGAAGTCAAAAATATCCAATAGAAAAAAAAAGAAAGCATGTGAGTTCAAGACCAGCCTGGTCTACAAGAGCTAGTTCCAGGACAGGCTCCAAAAAAAAAAAAAAAACTACAGAACAACCCTGTCTCGAAAAAAAAAAAAGAAAGAAAGAAAGAAAGAAAGAAAGAAAGAAAGAAAGAAAGAAAGAAAGAAGAAAAAGAAAACAGTGCTGTCCTCGAAAATGCCCTCTCCCTTTGAACACGGCCCCTCCTTTGGGCTGAGTTTCCCACACAGCTCTGATGATGCAGGAGGATGCCGAGGGCCCAGTTGGTGCCTGTATCTGTGCCTTGGCAGCAGCTATTCATGTCTTGCCACTCAGAGTCAAATTCCCTTAAGTTTAGCCTTCCCTAAGTGCTTGTTCACTTCAGAAGACTCAACCCTCATCTTCCATGTCCTCCTGGCCTAATTTCTCATATTACTGTTTTACTGAGTATGAATCAGTAATATGAGATGTTCAGGAGAGGGAGGAAGGGTCATTCATGAAAAAAGTGAGTGTTCAACTAACTAACTCCCCATGGGTTCAGGAAGTAGTGAGAAGATATTAATGAAGCAGAGAGAAATTTCTGGTTTTGGAAGGAGGAAATCCTGAATGGCTCCCTCTGTGTCGGAGGAGAGACTCCTGGAAAGGAAACCTCAGGTTCCGGTTGGTCGGTCGGTCGGTCGGTCGGTCAGTTCGGGGAGAAATATCAGCAAGGAGGTAAAGGCCGTGCCTCACGACATCAGCAGTCCCTTCTCTGGAAATTCCACGGTATCCCAGAGAGCTCTCGGAATTTTGTGATGTCACTCGTGTCCTAGAAACGCCAACTGCCCTCAAGACACACTCTCTCGGTGCCTATAAGACTCGGTTCTAGACATGTTGTCTAGAGAATGGAGATCGTTCGTGGAGAGGCCAGAGGGAGGAAGAAGAAAGCTGGCCTCAGATCTCACAGGAAAACATGGAGAAATAATTAGTGGTCCTGGGGAAGACGAAGTGAGTTCACCACTAGCAGGGACTAGAGAGATTTCTGGATGTGATGGCTTTGAGACTTCCAGGGCTAGGGCTCAGGAACTGGGAGGTTTCTGGGATGAAACAGGTCTGTCTGTCTTGTTTCTCTGAGTTCCTAAAGGGCCAACCCACATCAAAGATTCACGATAGTTGATTTGACAAAGTCGGGAATTGACAAGGAGTGCGGAAGGAGTCAGTGAGATTTCAATACCAGCACTGACTGCACATCATCACCCCCCCCCCCCCGGTCCTTTTCGTTGTGTAGCAATAATAATAGAGAAAGGGGAGTAGTGCTCTGCCAAAGCCCGTATTTTACCATGCCTTATATCACAGCCATTAGCAGGGTTGAGGCATCAAGTGCTGCAGTCAGTCCGACTCCTGTGACCCCCCTAAGGTTTCTGGCTTCCCAGTTTTGAGTGACACCATGGTCTCCAGTTCAGCTTGAGAGCTCTTTAAGAGCCAATGGAGGAGAGAGTGGAAAGAGACTGCCATTTTTTTCTTTTTCCTTGTCTTTCTTTCTTTTGCTGTTTTGCTTTGTTTTTCAAGAAAGGGTTTCTTTGTGTATCTTGGGCTGTCCTAAAACTCACTCTGTAAATCAGGCCATCTTTGAATTCACAGAGATCTGTGTGTGTGCTGTGATTAAAGCCCGGCTGAGACTGCAATTTCTTGTTAGCTCTGGGTGTCCTGAGCTGTTAGTAAGTGACAATGGCTCTGTGTTGTGAATCTCTGTGAATCCAGACTATGTTATGTCCTTCAATGACATGAGTCTGAAGCATCAAGCACCCACCCACCCCTATACTCCCTGAGGTCTCTGAAGTCACACACAGCGCAGCCTCTATGGGTCTGAATAAGGCTTAGAAAGCTTTTCCCTGGTTCACCTGGTGCAGAGGAAACCAGGTAAGTTCTGAGAGACATGCACCACCTTCCTACAGAAAGAAGGGAGGACTGATTAGCTAATACCCACAGAGGGGGAAACTCAAGTCTGGTATTTCAGACAGAACCTGCTTGGACAAAGTCTCATCTGTCAGTCACTTCCTGAGGGAAGGAGGGAGGGAGGGAGGGAGGGAGGGAGGGAGGGAGGGAGGGAGGAAGGAAGGACCACAATTATCTCTCCTCTGTGTCCTTTTTACGCTCTTTCCATGCTCTGATGAATATTGTGATTCAAGTTGGCCATGTCCCCTTTTCCACAGCATGTGCACTGTGGCTCTAGATCAAGGAATCAGTTTGTTTGTGTGTTTTGCTCTATCTAGGAGAAGCACCATAGCAGTTGCATACTGACTGAGAAATTTGATTTTTAGGAAATGATTTTTCATATCTGTGAGTGGTCTCTCCATAGATAGCCACTCATCTTTCTTTAAACTTGAGTATAGGAATGAATGATCCCTCCCTCCCTCCCTCCCTCCCTCTCTCCCTCTTCATGGGAATGAGTGTCTGCTCTTGCATTGAGGGCTCCCCAGTTCTCAGCATCTCCAGCCCAACCTGTCACAAGCTGATCACACATTTGCAAACTTGGGATATATTCTGCTGAAGTTTTGGGATAATGAATTTCATCAACTATGGGACTAACTTTGTTCTGACAGGACACTCACTCACAATCTCTCCTCATCACACCCACATAGTGTAACAACTTTGTGTTTCCTCCACAATGTGCTCATTTCTGTCAGGGAACTGAAAGCCGGCCAGCCAGCCAACACTATTTTTCCTTGTTTCTCATTTTGTTCTTATATTCTGTCTCTCCCCCCCCCCCCCACCTGGAAAACTTTCAGAGTTCACTCTGCCCCCTGAGTAAAGGTGTTATGCTTCCTTTTATTGTATATGTAGTGTGTGTGTGTGTGTGAGAGAGAGAGAGAGAGAGAGAGAGAGAGAGAGAGAGAGATTCATTATGAAATCAAAAGTCAGTCAACAACAGCAAACTTTGTATTTATTTGTCCATCCACGTATTTGCTTGTTTACTTACTTACTTACTTACTTACTCACTCACTCACTCACTCACCCACTTCATTTATTATTTATTTATTTATTTATTTGCAGTGGAAGACTTAATTCAGTAAGAATGATCAGAAGGGTAGGTAGGGTATCCTTGGGAAAAGAGTAAGATATCACGATGACTTTCCCTTCCAAGAGGGAGCTTTCTAGTAAGACGTGAAACCACAGTTTCAAGGGCCCGCTTTCCACAAGTCCTTTTCCAAGGTCAGGCATTTCTTAGGTAATCAAGGGTCTCCATTCATTCCCTTTGAGGAACTCTCAGGCCCTGCCCTGACATTAACCTCTGACTCCTGCCTATTGTCAAGGCCAATGGGACACTCCTCAGCCCCTCCCTGACCTGAGGTGACCTGAGAAGCCACAGCCCACCCCAGTTCACAGGCCTCTCTTTATCTATCTATCTAACTAAGTAACTGTACAGCATAAAATGTGGAATCTCTTCTCAATGAAATGCTGTTGGCAGCCATTCGATGAATTTATTCTCATCTCAGATCCTGTCCAGCAGGGATGTCTTCTTTCCGTGTTTCTTCTTCTTTTGTATGTTGCAGTCAGTTCAGATGTGCTGGTATATGGTGAGAAAGAGAGAGAGAGAGAAATGGAATTGCTTTTTATTTATTTGAAGAGTTTTAATGATTTAATATTCAGCTATTTCCAGCCTTATTTACCAGCACATTTATTATTAACAGCGAGCACCTTCCTCTGAAAACATTGGAATCGCCCCCCATCTGTACATGTCATGCACGTGCGTGCATATGTGTGTGTGTGTGTGTGTGTGTGTGTGTGTGTGTGAGCGTGTGCGCATCCCATCTATCTATCTATCTATCTATCTATCTATCTATCTATCTATCTATCTATCTATCTATCTATCTATGTATCCCTTCATCAAATTCCATTTTAGGAGCTGCTATGCTGACCAGTGACATGGAGGCCACCATTTTCTTAGCCAGTGACAGTCAGGAGACAGAAAGAAGGAAAGAAAGGAAGAAAGGAAGAAAGAATCTACATTCCCAAAGAAAGAAAAAAATTAAGTAAATTTTAAAAAGTAAAAAAAAAATTAAGAAAGTAAGTAAATACATACATAAAAATAGACATAAAGAATGAATAAATGAATAAAACTAAATAATAATTGAAACATTCAATAAGTAAATGAGTCACGCTAAATCAGCAGATAAATAAACAGATATATGAAAGAAGATAAGGAAGTGAAGGAATGAATGAACAAGTAAGTAAGTAAGTAAGTAAGTAAATAACTAGGTGGGTCATTTTTTTTAAAGAAGTAAGTAAATGACATGGGCTGAACAGATAGTAAGTAAGTAAGTAAGTAAGCAAGCAAGCAAGCAAGCAATCGTGAAAAAAAAAATGAGAGCCGGGCGATGGTGGCGCACGCCTTTAATCCCAGTACTCGGGAGGCAGAGGTAGGCGGATCTCTGTGAGTTCGAGACCAGCCTGGTCTACAGTGCTAGTTCCAGGACAGGCTCCAAAGCCACAGAGAAACCCTGTCTCGAAAAACCAAAAAAAAAAAAAAAAGAGAGAGAGAGACACATCCATTCAATCCATAAAAGACAAAACGTGGAAATAAACATGTAAACTGGTCGACCCACCCAAAGCAGGAGGGAGGTCTCTGTCCAGCAGGGCCGTCTTCTTTCCAAGTTGCAGTCAGTCAGATCTCTGGGCAAACAGAAAAAGAAAGCAATTGTTTTCTACTTGAACAGTTTTAATATTACTCAAATGAATTAATATTCAGCTATTTATTCCCAGCCTTATTTACAACTGGATGCCCACCGAGCACCTTCCTCTCATAGCTAGCCCCTTCTACCCCTGCCCCATCTGGACAGATAGACAGGATGTATGTATGTATGTATGTATAAATAAATAAATAATAAAAAAGTAAAATAAAAATAAGTAAATAAATAAATTAAAACAAAAGTGTTTGGTGAGTGGGGCGTGTTGGCATAGAGAACAAAAGAGATAAACTAACCACCAACACATTGAAGAATGACATCAGTCAATCAAGACATGGAAAAAGACAACTGGTCGACCCAAGTTCACAAGGCCAACTGGTCGACCCCGGTACTTAGCATTTTAAGGCCAAATATTTAATCGGACAACTGGTCGACCCGCTTCTAGTCAGTCAAAAAAAAGGAAGTGCACAGAGACAACTGGTCGACCCGTCAGGTCTAGGAAGATATAATATATATTATACATTAAAAAAAAAAAAAAGGAGTCCAGCGGGACATCTGGTCGACCCGCCGCATCCCCGGGGGAAAAAAATGGCCTCCCGCCCGGTGGGAGGGACTACTGGTCTACCCCGGTCCTTTGGAGAAGGAGGTGGAGAGGGGGGAAAAAAAAGTGCGCCCAACCTCCGCCGCCTCCCCGACAGGCGCGCCGCGGCGCCACGGCGCGCGAGCGGAGGTCGGCGGCGAGAGGGGGCCCGGGGCGCCGCCAGACCCTCGCCCATCCTCCCCCGCGAAGAGGGATGGAGAGGGAAAGGCGCGCGCCCGGGAAAGAGGGGACACACCCGCGGGCCGCTGCGGTGCGGTGAGGCAAGCAGCGGGAGTGGACGGAGGAGAGCGAGAGCGGGAAGAGAGCCGCCGTCCGCCGTGAGCCGCCAGTGGCAGAGCCAGACACGGGTCCTCGGACGGGGCGAGGAGGGCGGGCGAGCCGGCGCCCGTCCCCCTTCCCCCTCTCTCGACCTCTCTCTCACGACCGCCACGAGCGCCCGTGCGCACGCACACTTCCGTGCGCACAACACACGTGCGACCCGGGGAGCGCGCCTCCCGGCGAGAACTCGGGCGAGGCAGGCGAGCGGGCGGGCAGAGCCGCCACCGCTGCTCTCTCACGTTAATGATCCTTCCGCAGGTTCACCTACGGAAACCTTGTTACGACTTTTACTTCCTCTAGATAGTCAAGTTGGTGAACAACCACAAATAAGCAAACAAATAGAGAGATAATAACAATAAAAATATTTGAGAGTTCAAATAATTGACTTCATCCACAATAAAAGAATATAAAAATAAAAATATCAAATGCACTTGAACACATTGGCACAGGAGAACGCTTGCTAAATAGAACCCCAGTAGCACAGACACTGAGAGAAAAAGAAAAAAAAGAAAAAAGAAAAAAAAAAGAAAAACAAAACAAAAAAAAGAACAAAGAAAAAAACTAAAGAGAGAAAAAAAAGAAAAAAAAAGAAAAGAAGAAGAAGAAAAAAAGAAAAAAAGAAAAAAAAGAAAAAAAAAAGAAAAAAGAAAAAAAAAGAAAAAAAAAACAGACACTGAGTGAAACAATTAATAAGTGAGACCTCCTGAAACTGAAAAGCTTCTGTAAAGCAAAGAACATGGCCAACAAGACAAAACGACGGCCTTACAGAATGGGAAAAGATCTTCACTAATCTCCAAAATACACAAAGAAGTCGAGAAATTGGTCATCCAAAGAACAAATAATCCAATTTTAAAAAATGGAGTACAGACCTAAACAGAGAACTCTCAACAGAGGGATCTAAAATGGTTGAAAGACACTTAAATGTATTTAGTGATTATATTTCTTTTCCCTTAGGGATAAAGAAATGGAGAAGTTCTTTGAAGCAGTAAGTCACAAAAACACCAGGCCGTTAAACTTCAGCTACAGGGAAACCCTGTCTCGTGGAAAAACAAAACAACAACAACAACAAAAAAAAAAATCCTGAAGCCAGTGATCATTGCAAACATCTGTATGTTCAGATACTGAGCCTGAGCAAGTTAGAGTGTCACAGATTTGCTGCAATTCATTGCAAATTTCATGTGGATCACAAATCCTGCTCAAGTTACAGCTGTTAGTGTCAGTGTGAACCTTGACACCATCTCTACTGGATTCCTGTCAGCTGGGCTCCGGTCTGCTAGAAAAGCAGAAGAACTAAGGTACCGTAATTAACCTCTTCTGTGCCCCACCTGCAAGAACACTCTGTAAGCTACAGTTCTGAAAACAGCCTGGTCCTGGCATAAGAACAGACAGGAGGACCAATGGAACCGAATAGAAGACCCGGATATCGATCCACACATCTTCGAACACCTGATCTTTGATAAAGAAGTCAAAAATACCCAATAGAAAAAAAAGAAAGCATGTGAGTTCAAGACCAGGCTGGTCTACAAGAGCTAGTTCCAGGACAGGCTCCAAAAAAAAAAAAAACTACAGAACAACCCTGTCTCGAAAAAAAAAAGAAAGAAAGAAAGAAAGAAAGAAAGAAAGAAAGAAAGAAAGAAAGAAGAAAAAGAAAACAGTGCTGTCCTCGAAAATGCCCTCTCCCTTTGAACACGGCCCCTCCTTTGGGCTGAGTTTCCCACACAGCTCTGATGATGCAGGAGGATGCCGAGGGCCCAGTTGGTGCCTGTATCTGTGCCTTGGCAGCAGCTATTCATGTCTTGCCACTCAGAGTCAAATTCCCTTAAGTTTAGCCTTCCCTAAGTGCTTGTTCACTTCAGAAGACTCAACCCTCATCTTCCATGTCCTCCTGGCCTAATTTCTCATATTACTGTTTTACTGAGTATGAATCAGTAATATGAGATGTTCAGGAGAGGGAGGAAGGGTCATTCATGAAAAAAGTGAGTGTTCAACTAACTAACTCCCCATGGGTTCAGGAAGTAGTGAGAAGATATTAATGAAGCAGAGAGAAATTTCTGGTTTTGGAAGGAGGAAATCCTGAATGGCTCCCTCTGTGTCGGAGGAGAGACTCCTGGAAAGGAAACCTCAGGTTCCGGTTGGTCGGTCGGTCGGTCGGTCGGTCAGTTCGGGGAGAAATATCAGCAAGGAGGTAAAGGCCGTGCCTCACGACATCAGCAGTCCCTTCTCTGGAAATTCCACGGTATCCCAGAGAGCTCTCGGAATTTTGTGATGTCACTCGTGTCCTAGAAACGCCAACTGCCCTCAAGACACACTCTCTCGGTGCCTATAAGACTCGGTTCTAGACATGTTGTCTAGAGAATGGAGATCGTTCGTGGAGAGGCCAGAGGGAGGAAGAAGAAAGCTGGCCTCAGATCTCACAGGAAAACATGGAGAAATAATTAGTGGTCCTGGGGAAGACGAAGTGAGTTCACCACTAGCAGGGACTAGAGAGATTTCTGGATGTGATGGCTTTGAGACTTCCAGGGCTAGGGCTCAGGAACTGGGAGGTTTCTGGGATGAAACAGGTCTGTCTGTCTTGTTTCTCTGAGTTCCTAAAGGGCCAACCCACATCAAAGATTCACGATAGTTGATTTGACAAAGTCGGGAATTGACAAGGAGTGCGGAAGGAGTCAGTGAGATTTCAATACCAGCACTGACTGCACATCATCACCCCCCCCCCCGGTCCTTTTCGTTGTGTAGCAATAATAATAGAGAAAGGGGAGTAGTGCTCTGCCAAAGCCCGTATTTTACCATGCCTTATATCACAGCCATTAGCAGGGTTGAGGCATCAAGTGCTGCAGTCAGTCCGACTCCTGTGACCCCCCTAAGGTTTCTGGCTTCCCAGTTTTGAGTGACACCATGGTCTCCAGTTCAGCTTGAGAGCTCTTTAAGAGCCAATGGAGGAGAGAGTGGAAAGAGACTGCCATTTTTTTCTTTTTCCTTGTCTTTCTTTCTTTTGCTGTTTTGCTTTGTTTTTCAAGAAAGGGTTTCTTTGTGTATCTTGGGCTGTCCTAAAACTCACTCTGTAAATCAGGCCATCTTTGAATTCACAGAGATCTGTGTGTGTGCTGTGATTAAAGCCCGGCTGAGACTGCAATTTCTTGTTAGCTCTGGGTGTCCTGAGCTGTTAGTAAGTGACAATGGCTCTGTGTTGTGAATCTCTGTGAATCCAGACTATGTTATGTCCTTCAATGACATGAGTCTGAAGCATCAAGCACCCACCCACCCCTATACTCCCTGAGGTCTCTGAAGTCACACACAGCGCAGCCTCTATGGGTCTGAATAAGGCTTAGAAAGCTTTTCCCTGGTTCACCTGGTGCAGAGGAAACCAGGTAAGTTCTGAGAGACATGCACCACCTTCCTACAGAAAGAAGGGAGGACTGATTAGCTAATACCCACAGAGGGGGAAACTCAAGTCTGGTATTTCAGACAGAACCTGCTTGGACAAAGTCTCATCTGTCAGTCACTTCCTGAGGGAAGGAGGGAGGGAGGGAGGGAGGGAGGGAGGGAGGAAGGAAGGACCACAATTATCTCTCCTCTGTGTCCTTTTTACGCTCTTTCCATGCTCTGATGAATATTGTGATTCAAGTTGGCCATGTCCCCTTTTCCACAGCATGTGCACTGTGGCTCTAGATCAAGGAATCAGTTTGTTTGTGTGTTTTGCTCTATCTAGGAGAAGCACCATAGCAGTTGCATACTGACTGAGAAATTTGATTTTTAGGAAATGATTTTTCATATCTGTGAGTGGTCTCTCCATAGATAGCCACTCATCTTTCTTTAAACTTGAGTATAGGAATGAATGATCCCTCCCTCCCTCCCTCCCTCTCTCCCTCTTCATGGGAATGAGTGTCTGCTCTTGCATTGAGGGCTCCCCAGTTCTCAGCATCTCCAGCCCAACCTGTCACAAGCTGATCACACATTTGCAAACTTGGGATATATTCTGCTGAAGTTTTGGGATAATGAATTTCATCAACTATGGGACTAACTTTGTTCTGACAGGACACTCACTCACAATCTCTCCTCATCACACCCACATAGTGTAACAACTTTGTGTTTCCTCCACAATGTGCTCATTTCTGTCAGGGAACTGAAAGCCGGCCAGCCAGCCAACACTATTTTTCCTTGTTTCTCATTTTGTTCTTATATTCTGTCTCTCCCCCCCCCCCGCCTGGAAAACTTTCAGAGTTCACTCTGCCCCCTGAGTAAAGGTGTTATGCTTCCTTTTATTGTATATTTAGTGTGTGTGTGTGTGTGAGAGAGAGAGAGAGAGAGAGAGATTCATTATGAAATCAAAAGTCAGTCAACAACAGCAAACTTTGTATTTATTTGTCCATCCACGTATTTGCTTGTTTACTTACTTACTTACTTACTTACTCACTCACTCACTCACTCACCCACTTCATTTATTATTTATTTATTTATTTATTTGCAGTGGAAGACTTAATTCAGTAAGAATGATCAGAAGGGTAGGTAGGGTATCCTTGGGAAAAGAGTAAGATATCACGATGACTTTCCCTTCCAAGAGGGAGCTTTCTAGTAAGACGTGAAACCACAGTTTCAAGGGCCCGCTTTCCACAAGTCCTTTTCCAAGGTCAGGCATTTCTTAGGTAAGCAAGGGTCTCCATTCATTCCCTTTGAGGAACTCTCAGGCCCTGCCCTGACATTAACCTCTGACTCCTGCCTATTGTCAAGGCCAATGGGACACTCCTCAGCCCCTCCCTGACCTGAGGTGACCTGAGAAGCCACAGCCCACCCCAGTTCACAGGCCTCTCTTTATCTATCTATCTAACTAAGTAACTGTACAGCATAAAATGTGGAATCTCTTCTCAATGAAATGCTGTTGGCAGCCATTCGATGAATTTATTCTCATCTCAGATCCTGTCCAGCAGGGATGTCTTCTTTCCGTGTTTCTTCTTCTTTTGTATGTTGCAGTCAGTTCAGATGTGCTGGTATATGGTGAGAAAGAGAGAGAGAGAGAAATGGAATTGCTTTTTATTTATTTGAAGAGTTTTAATGATTTAATATTCAGCTATTTCCAGCCTTATTTACCAGCACATTTATTATTACCAGCGAGCACCTTCCTCTGAAAACATTGGAATCGCCCCCCATCTGTACATGTCATGCACGTGCGTGCATATGTGTGTGTGTGTGTGTGTGTGAGCGTGTGCGCATCCCATCTATCTATCTATCTATCTATCTATCTATCTATCTATCTATCTATGTATCCCTTCATCAAATTCCATTTTAGGAGCTGCTATGCTGACCAGTGACATGGAGGCCACCATTTTCTTAGCCAGTGACAGTCAGGAGACAGAAAGAAGGAAAGAAAGGAAGAAAGGAAGAAAGAATCTACATTCCCAAAGAAAGAAAAAAATTAAGTAAATTTTAAAAAGTAAAAAAAAAATTAAGAAAGTAAGTAAATACATACATAAAAATAGACATAAAGAATGAATAAATGAATAAAACTAAATAATAATTGAAACATTCAATAAGTAAATGAGTCACGCTAAATCAGCAGATAAATAAACAGATATATGAAAGAAGATAAGGAAGTGAAGGAATGAATGAACAAGTAAGTAAGTAAGTAAGTAAATAACTAGGTGGGTCATTTTTTTTAAAGAAGTAAGTAAATGACATGGGCTGAACAGATAGTAAGTAAGTAAGTAAGTAAGCAAGCAAGCAAGCAAGCAATCGTGAAAAAAAATGAGAGCCGGGCGATGGTGGCGCACGCCTTTAATCCCAGTACTCGGGAGGCAGAGGTAGGCGGATCTCTGTGAGTTCGAGACCAGCCTGGTCTACAGTGCTAGTTCCAGGACAGGCTCCAAAGCCACAGAGAAACCCTGTCTCGAAAAACCAAAAAAAAAAAAAAAAAAAGAGAGAGAGAGACACATCCATTCAATCCATAAAAGACAAAACGTGGAAATAAACATGTAAACTGGTCGACCCACCCAAAGCAGGAGGGAGGTCTCTGTCCAGCAGGGCCGTCTTCTTTCCAAGTTGCAGTCAGTCAGATCTCTGGGCAAACAGAAAAAGAAAGCAATTGTTTTCTACTTGAACAGTTTTAATATTACTCAAATGAATTAATATTCAGCTATTTATTCCCAGCCTTATTTACAACTGGATGCCCACCGAGCACCTTCCTCTCATAGCTAGCCCCTTCTACCCCTGCCCCATCTGGACAGATAGACAGGATGTATGTATGTATGTATAAATAAATAAATAAATAATAAAAAAGTAAAATAAAAATAAGTAAATAAATAAATTAAAACAAAAGTGTTTGGTGAGTGGGGCGTGTTGGCATAGAGAACAAAAGAGATAAACTAACCACCAACACATTGAAGAATGACATCAGTCAATCAAGACATGGAAAAAGACAACTGGTCGACCCAAGTTCACAAGGCCAACTGGTCGACCCCGGTACTTAGCATTTTAAGGCCAAATATTTAATCGGACAACTGGTCGACCCGCTTCTAGTCAGTCAAAAAAAAGGAAGTGCACAGAGACAACTGGTCGACCCGTCAGGTCTAGGAAGATATAATATATATTATACATTAAAAAAAAAAAGAGTCCAGCGGGACATCTGGTCGACCCGCCGCATCCCCGGGGGAAAAAAATGGCCTCCCGCCCGGTGGGAGGGACTACTGGTCTACCCCGGTCCTTTGGAGAAGGAGGTGGAGAGGGGGGAAAAAAAAGTGCGCCCAACCTCCGCCGCCTCCCCGACAGGCGCGCCGCGGCGCCACGGCGCGCGAGCGGAGGTCGGCGGCGAGAGGGGGCCCGGGGCGCCGCCAGACCCTCGCCCATCCTCCCCCGCGAAGAGGGATGGAGAGGGAAAGGCGCGCGCCCGGGAAAGAGGGGACACACCCGCGGGCCGCTGCGGTGCGGTGAGGCAAGCAGCGGGAGTGGACGGAGGAGAGCGAGAGCGGGAAGAGAGCCGCCGTCCGCCGTGAGCCGCCAGTGGCAGAGCCAGACACGGGTCCTCGGACGGGGCGAGGAGGGCGGGCGAGCCGGCGCCCGTCCCCCTTCCCCCTCTCTCGACCTCTCTCTCACGACCGCCACGAGCGCCCGTGCGCACGCACACTTCCGTGCGCACAACACACGTGCGACCCGGGGAGCGCGCCTCCCGGCGAGAACTCGGGCGAGGCAGGCGAGCGGGCGGGCAGAGCCGCCACCGCTGCTCTCTCACGTTAATGATCCTTCCGCAGGTTCACCTACGGAAACCTTGTTACGACTTTTACTTCCTCTAGATAGTCAAGTTGGTGAACAACCACAAATAAGCAAACAAATAGAGAGATAATAACAATAAAAATATTTGAGAGTTCAAATAATTGACTTCATCCACAATAAAAGAATATAAAAATAAAAATATCAAATGCACTTGAACACATTGGCACAGGAGAACGCTTGCTAAATAGAACCCCAGTAGCACAGACACTGAGAGAAAAAGAAAAAAAAGAAAAAAGAAAAAAAAAAGAAAAACAAAACAAAAAAAAAGAACAAAGAAAAAAACTAAAGAGAGAAAAAAAGAAAAAAAAAGAAAAGAAGAAGAAGAAAAAAAGAAAAAAAGAAAAAAAGAAAAAAAAGAAAAAAAAAAGAAAGAAAAAAGAAAAAAAAAGAAAAAAAAACAGACACTGAGAGAAACAATTAATAAGTGAGACCTCCTGAAACTGAAAAGCTTCTGTAAAGCAAAGAACATGGCCAACAAGACAAAACGACGGCCTTACAGAATGGGAAAAGATCTTCACTAATCTCCAAAATACACAAAGAAGTCGAGAAATTGGTCATCCAAAGAACAAATAATCCAATTTTAAAAAATGGAGTACAGACCTAAACAGAGAACTCTCAACAGAGGGATCTAAAATGGTTGAAAGACACTTAAATGTATTTAGTGATTATATTTCTTTTCCCTTAGGGATAAAGAAATGGAGAAGTTCTTTGAAGCAGTAAGTCACAAAAACACCAGGCCGTTAAACTTCAGCTACAGGGAAACCCTGTCTCGTGGAAAAACAAAACAACAACAACAACAACAAAAAAAAATCCTGAAGCCAGTGATCATTGCAAACATCTGTATGTTCAGATACTGAGCCTGAGCAAGTTAGAGTGTCACAGATTTGCTGCAATTCATTGCAAATTTCATGTGGATCACAAATCCTGCTCAAGTTACAGCTGTTAGTGTCAGTGTGAACCTTGACACCATCTCTACTGGATTCCTGTCAGCTGGGCTCTGGTCTGCTAGAAAAGCAGAAGAACTAAGGTACCGTAATTAACCTCTTCTGTGCCCCACCTGCAAGAACACTCTGTAAGCTACAGTTCTGAAAACAGCCTGGTCCTGGCATAAGAACAGACAGGAGGACCAATGGAACCGAATAGAAGACCCGGATATCGATCCACACATCTTCGAACACCTGATCTTTGATAAAGAAGTCAAAAATACCCAATAGAAAAAAAAAGAAAGCATGTGAGTTCAAGACCAGCCTGGTCTACAAGAGCTAGTTCCAGGACAGGCTCCAAAAAAAAAAAAACTACAGAACAACCCTGTCTCGAAAAAAAAAAAGAAAGAAAGAAAGAAAGAAAGAAAGAAAGAAAGAAAGAAAGAAAGAAGAAAAAGAAAACAGTGCTGTCCTCGAAAATGCCCTCTCCCTTTGAACACGGCCCCTCCTTTGGGCTGAGTTTCCCACACAGCTCTGATGATGCAGGAGGATGCCGAGGGCCCAGTTGGTGCCTGTATCTGTGCCTTGGCAGCAGCTATTCATGTCTTGCCACTCAGAGTCAAATTCCCTTAAGTTTAGCCTTCCCTAAGTGCTTGTTCACTTCAGAAGACTCAACCCTCATCTTCCATGTCCTCCTGGCCTAATTTCTCATATTACTGTTTTACTGAGTATGAATCAGTAATATGAGATGTTCAGGAGAGGGAGGAAGGGTCATTCATGAAAAAAGTGAGTGTTCAACTAACTAACTCCCCATGGGTTCAGGAAGTAGTGAGAAGATATTAATGAAGCAGAGAGAAATTTCTGGTTTTGGAAGGAGGAAATCCTGAATGGCTCCCTCTGTGTCGGAGGAGAGACTCCTGGAAAGGAAACCTCAGGTTCCGGTTGGTCGGTCGGTCGGTCGGTCGGTCAGTTCGGGGAGAAATATCAGCAAGGAGGTAAAGGCCGTGCCTCACGACATCAGCAGTCCCTTCTCTGGAAATTCCACGGTATCCCAGAGAGCTCTCGGAATTTTGTGATGTCACTCGTGTCCTAGAAACGCCAACTGCCCTCAAGACACACTCTCTCGGTGCCTATAAGACTCGGTTCTAGACATGTTGTCTAGAGAATGGAGATTGTTCGTGGAGAGGCCAGAGGGAGGAAGAAGAAAGCTGGCCTCAGATCTCACAGGAAAACATGGAGAAATAATTAGTGGTCCTGGGGAAGACGAAGTGAGTTCACCACTAGCAGGGACTAGAGAGATTTCTGGATGTGATGGCTTTGAGACTTCCAGGGCTAGGGCTCAGGAACTGGGAGGTTTCTGGGATGAAACAGGTCTGTCTGTCTTGTTTCTCTGAGTTCCTAAAGGGCCAACCCACATCAAAGATTCACGATAGTTGATTTGACAAAGTCGGGAATTGACAAGGAGTGCGGAAGGAGTCAGTGAGATTTCAATACCAGCACTGACTGCACATCATCACCCCCCCCCCGGTCCTTTTCGTTGTGTAGCAATAATAATAGAGAAAGGGGAGTAGTGCTCTGCCAAAGCCCGTATTTTACCATGCCTTATATCACAGCCATTAGCAGGGTTGAGGCATCAAGTGCTGCAGTCAGTCCGACTCCTGTGACCCCCCTAAGGTTTCTGGCTTCCCAGTTTTGAGTGACACCATGGTCTCCAGTTCAGCTTGAGAGCTCTTTAAGAGCCAATGGAGGAGAGAGTGGAAAGAGACTGCCATTTTTTTCTTTTTCCTTGTCTTTCTTTCTTTTGCTGTTTTGCTTTGTTTTTCAAGAAAGGGTTTCTTTGTGTATCTTGGGCTGTCCTAAAACTCACTCTGTAAATCAGGCCATCTTTGAATTCACAGAGATCTGTGTGTGTGCTGTGATTAAAGCCCGGCTGAGACTGCAATTTCTTGTTAGCTCTGGGTGTCCTGAGCTGTTAGTAAGTGACAATGGCTCTGTGTTGTGAATCTCTGTGAATCCAGACTATGTTATGTCCTTCAATGACATGAGTCTGAAGCATCAAGCACCCACCCACCCCTATACTCCCTGAGGTCTCTGAAGTCACACACAGCGCAGCCTCTATGGGTCTGAATAAGGCTTAGAAAGCTTTTCCCTGGTTCACCTGGTGCAGAGGAAACCAGGTAAGTTCTGAGAGACATGCACCACCTTCCTACAGAAAGAAGGGAGGACTGATTAGCTAATACCCACAGAGGGGGAAACTCAAGTCTGGTATTTCAGACAGAACCTGCTTGGACAAAGTCTCATCTGTCAGTCACTTCCTGAGGGAAGGAGGGAGGGAGGGAGGGAGGGAGGGAGGAAGGAAGGACCACAATTATCTCTCCTCTGTGTCCTTTTTACGCTCTTTCCATGCTCTGATGAATATTGTGATTCAAGTTGGCCATGTCCCCTTTTCCACAGCATGTGCACTGTGGCTCTAGATCAAGGAATCAGTTTGTTTGTGTGTTTTGCTCTATCTAGGAGAAGCACCATAGCAGTTGCATACTGACTGAGAAATTTGATTTTTAGGAAATGATTTTTCATATCTGTGAGTGGTCTCTCCATAGATAGCCACTCATCTTTCTTTAAACTTGAGTATAGGAATGAATGATCCCTCCCTCCCTCCCTCCCTCTCTCCCTCTTCATGGGAATGAGTGTCTGCTCTTGCATTGAGGGCTCCCCAGTTCTCAGCATCTCCAGCCCAACCTGTCACAAGCTGATCACACATTTGCAAACTTGGGATATATTCTGCTGAAGTTTTGGGATAATGAATTTCATCAACTATGGGACTAACTTTGTTCTGACAGGACACTCACTCACAATCTCTCCTCATCACACCCACATAGTGTAACAACTTTGTGTTTCCTCCACAATGTGCTCATTTCTGTCAGGGAACTGAAAGCCGGCCAGCCAACCAACACTATTTTTCCTTGTTTCTCATTTTGTTCTTATATTCTGTCTCTCCCCCCCCCCCGCCTGGAAAACTTTCAGAGTTCACTCTGCCCCCTGAGTAAAGGTGTTATGCTTCCTTTTATTGTATATTTAGTGTGTGTGTGTGTGTGAGAGAGAGAGAGAGAGAGAGAGAGAGATTCATTATGAAATCAAAAGTCAGTCAACAACAGCAAACTTTGTATTTATTTGTCCATCCACGTATTTGCTTGTTTACTTACTTACTTACTTACTTACTCACTCACTCACTCACTCACCCACTTCATTTATTATTTATTTATTTATTTATTTATTTGCAGTGGAAGACTTAATTCAGTAAGAATGATCAGAAGGGTAGGTAGGGTATCCTTGGGAAAAGAGTAAGATATCACGATGACTTTCCCTTCCAAGAGGGAGCTTTCTAGTAAGACGTGAAACCACAGTTTCAAGGGCCCGCTTTCCACAAGTCCTTTTCCAAGGTCAGGCATTTCTTAGGTAAGCAAGGGTCTCCATTCATTCCCTTTGAGGAACTCTCAGGCCCTGCCCTGACATTAACCTCTGACTCCTGCCTATTGTCAAGGCCAATGGGACACTCCTCAGCCCCTCCCTGACCTGAGGTGACCTGAGAAGCCACAGCCCACCCCAGTTCACAGGCCTCTCTTTATCTATCTATCTAACTAAGTAACTGTACAGCATAAAATGTGGAATCTCTTCTCAATGAAATGCTGTTGGCAGCCATTCGATGAATTTATTCTCATCTCAGATCCTGTCCAGCAGGGATGTCTTCTTTCCGTGTTTCTTCTTCTTTTGTATGTTGCAGTCAGTTCAGATGTGCTGGTATATGGTGAGAAAGAGAGAGAGAGAGAAATGGAATTGCTTTTTATTTATTTGAAGAGTTTTAATGATTTAATATTCAGCTATTTCCAGCCTTATTTACCAGCACATTTATTATTACCAGCGAGCACCTTCCTCTGAAAACATTGGAATCGCCCCCCATCTGTACATGTCATGCACGTGCGTGCATATGTGTGTGTGTGTGTGTGTGTGTGTGTGTGTGAGCGTGTGCGCATCCCATCTATCTATCTATCTATCTATCTATCTATCTATCTATCTATCTATCTATCTATCTATCTATCTATCTATCTATGTATCCCTTCATCAAATTCCATTTTAGGAGCTGCTATGCTGACCAGTGACATGGAGGCCACCATTTTCTTAGCCAGTGACAGTCAGGAGACAGAAAGAAGGAAAGAAAGGAAGAAAGGAAGAAAGAATCTACATTCCCAAAGAAAGAAAAAAATTAAGTAAATTTTAAAAAGTAAAAAAAAAATTAAGAAAGTAAGTAAATACATACATAAAAATAGACATAAAGAATGAATAAATGAATAAAACTAAATAATAATTGAAACATTCAATAAGTAAATGAGTCACGCTAAATCAGCAGATAAATAAACAGATATATGAAAGAAGATAAGGAAGTGAAGGAATGAATGAACAAGTAAGTAAGTAAGTAAGTAAATAACTAGGTGGGTCATTTTTTTTAAAGAAGTAAGTAAATGACATGGGCTGAACAGATAGTAAGTAAGTAAGTAAGTAAGCAAGCAAGCAAGCAAGCAATCGTGAAAAAAAATGAGAGCCGGGTGATGGTGGCGCACGCCTTTAATCCCAGTACTCGGGAGGCAGAGGTAGGCGGATCTCTGTGAGTTCGAGACCAGCCTGGTCTACAGTGCTAGTTCCAGGACAGGCTCCAAAGCCACAGAGAAACCCTGTCTCGAAAAACCAAAAAAAAAAAAAAAAAGAGAGAGAGAGACACATCCATTCAATCCATAAAAGACAAAACGTGGAAATAAACATGTAAACTGGTCGACCCACCCAAAGCAGGAGGGAGGTCTCTGTCCAGCAGGGCCGTCTTCTTTCCAAGTTGCAGTCAGTCAGATCTCTGGGCAAACAGAAAAAGAAAGCAATTGTTTTCTACTTGAACAGTTTTAATATTACTCAAATGAATTAATATTCAGCTATTTATTCCCAGCCTTATTTACAACTGGATGCCCACCGAGCACCTTCCTCTCATAGCTAGCCCCTTCTACCCCTGCCCCATCTGGACAGATAGACAGGATGTATGTATGTATGTATAAATAAATAAATAAATAATAAAAAAGTAAAATAAAAATAAGTAAATAAATAAATTAAAACAAAAGTGTTTGGTGAGTGGGGCGTGTTGGCATAGAGAACAAAAGAGATAAACTAACCACCAACACATTGAAGAATGACATCAGTCAATCAAGACATGGAAAAAGACAACTGGTCGACCCAAGTTCACAAGGCCAACTGGTCGACCCCGGTACTTAGCATTTTAAGGCCAAATATTTAATCGGACAACTGGTCGACCCGCTTCTAGTCAGTCAAAAAAAAGGAAGTGCACAGAGACAACTGGTCGACCCGTCAGGTCTAGGAAGATATAATATATATTATACATTAAAAAAAAAAAAAAGAGTCCAGCGGGACATCTGGTCGACCCGCCGCATCCCCGGGGGAAAAAAATGGCCTCCCGCCCGGTGGGAGGGACTACTGGTCTACCCCGGTCCTTTGGAGAAGGAGGTGGAGAGGGGGGAAAAAAAAGTGCGCCCAACCTCCGCCGCCTCCCCGACAGGCGCGCCGCGGCGCCACGGCGCGCGAGCGGAGGTCGGCGGCGAGAGGGGGCCCGGGGCGCCGCCAGACCCTCGCCCATCCTCCCCCGCGAAGAGGGATGGAGAGGGAAAGGCGCGCGCCCGGGAAAGAGGGGACACACCCGCGGGCCGCTGCGGTGCGGTGAGGCAAGCAGCGGGAGTGGACGGAGGAGAGCGAGAGCGGGAAGAGAGCCGCCGTCCGCCGTGAGCCGCCAGTGGCAGAGCCAGACACGGGTCCTCGGACGGGGCGAGGAGGGCGGGCGAGCCGGCGCCCGTCCCCCTTCCCCCTCTCTCGACCTCTCTCTCACGACCGCCACGAGCGCCCGTGCGCACGCACACTTCCGTGCGCACAACACACGTGCGACCCGGGGAGCGCGCCTCCCGGCGAGAACTCGGGCGAGGCAGGCGAGCGGGCGGGCAGAGCCGCCACCGCTGCTCTCTCACGTTAATGATCCTTCCGCAGGTTCACCTACGGAAACCTTGTTACGACTTTTACTTCCTCTAGATAGTCAAGTTGGTGAACAACCACAAATAAGCAAACAAATAGAGAGATAATAACAATAAAAATATTTGAGAGTTCAAATAATTGACTTCATCCACAATAAAAGAATATAAAAATAAAAATATCAAATGCACTTGAACACATTGGCACAGGAGAACGCTTGCTAAATAGAACCCCAGTAGCACAGACACTGAGAGAAAAAGAAAAAAAAGAAAAAAGAAAAAAAAAAGAAAAACAAAACAAAAAAAAAGAACAAAGAAAAAAACTAAAGAGAGAAAAAAAGAAAAAAAAAGAAAAGAAGAAGAAGAAAAAAAGAAAAAAAGAAAAAAAGAAAAAAAAGAAAAAAAAAAGAAAGAAAAAAGAAAAAAAAAGAAAAAAAAACAGACACTGAGAGAAACAATTAATAAGTGAGACCTCCTGAAACTGAAAAGCTTCTGTAAAGCAAAGAACATGGCCAACAAGACAAAACGACGGCCTTACAGAATGGGAAAAGATCTTCACTAATCTCCAAAATACACAAAGAAGTCGAGAAATTGGTCATCCAAAGAACAAATAATCCAATTTTAAAAAATGGAGTACAGACCTAAACAGAGAACTCTCAACAGAGGGATCTAAAATGGTTGAAAGACACGTAAATGTATTTAGTGATTATATTTCTTTTCCCTTAGGGATAAAGAAATGGAGAAGTTCTTTGAAGCAGTAAGTCACAAAAACACCAGGCCGTTAAACTTCAGCTACAGGGAAACCCTGTCTCGTGGAAAAACAAAACAACAACAACAACAAAAAAAAAAAAATCCTGAAGCCAGTGATCATTGCAAACATCTGTATGTTCAGATACTGAGCCTGAGCAAGTTAGAGTGTCACAGATTTGCTGCAATTCATTGCAAATTTCATGTGGATCACAAATCCTGCTCAAGTTACAGCTGTTAGTGTCAGTGTGAACCTTGACACCATCTCTACTGGATTCCTGTCAGCTGGGCTCCGGTCTGCTAGAAAAGCAGAAGAACTAAGGTACCGTAATTAACCTCTTCTGTGCCCCACCTGCAAGAACACTCTGTAAGCTACAGTTCTGAAAACAGCCTGGTCCTGGCATAAGAACAGACAGGAGGACCAATGGAACCGAATAGAAGACCCGGATATCGATCCACACATCTTCGAACACCTGATCTTTGATAAAGAAGTCAAAAATACCCAATAGAAAAAAAAAGAAAGCATGTGAGTTCAAGACCAGCCTGGTCTACAAGAGCTAGTTCCAGGACAGGCTCCAAAAAAAAAAAAACTACAGAACAACCCTGTCTCGAAAAAAAAAGAAAGAAAGAAAGAAAGAAAGAAAGAAAGAAAGAAAGAAGAAAAAGAAAACAGTGCTGTCCTCGAAAATGCCCTCTCCCTTTGAACACGGCCCCTCCTTTGGGCTGAGTTTCCCACACAGCTCTGATGATGCAGGAGGATGCCGAGGGCCCAGTTGGTGCCTGTATCTGTGCCTTGGCAGCAGCTATTCATGTCTTGCCACTCAGAGTCAAATTCCCTTAAGTTTAGCCTTCCCTAAGTGCTTGTTCACTTCAGAAGACTCAACCCTCATCTTCCATGTCCTCCTGGCCTAATTTCTCATATTACTGTTTTACTGAGTATGAATCAGTAATATGAGATGTTCAGGAGAGGGAGGAAGGGTCATTCATGAAAAAAGTGAGTGTTCAACTAACTAACTCCCCATGGGTTCAGGAAGTAGTGAGAAGATATTAATGAAGCAGAGAGAAATTTCTGGTTTTGGAAGGAGGAAATCCTGAATGGCTCCCTCTGTGTCGGAGGAGAGACTCCTGGAAAGGAAACCTCAGGTTCCGGTTGGTCGGTCGGTCGGTCGGTCGGTCAGTTCGGGGAGAAATATCAGCAAGGAGGTAAAGGCCGTGCCTCACGACATCAGCAGTCCCTTCTCTGGAAATTCCACGGTATCCCAGAGAGCTCTCGGAATTTTGTGATGTCACTCGTGTCCTAGAAACGCCAACTGCCCTCAAGACACACTCTCTCGGTGCCTATAAGACTCGGTTCTAGACATGTTGTCTAGAGAATGGAGATCGTTCGTGGAGAGGCCAGAGGGAGGAAGAAGAAAGCTGGCCTCAGATCTCACAGGAAAACATGGAGAAATAATTAGTGGTCCTGGGGAAGACGAAGTGAGTTCACCACTAGCAGGGACTAGAGAGATTTCTGGATGTGATGGCTTTGAGACTTCCAGGGCTAGGGCTCAGGAACTGGGAGGTTTCTGGGATGAAACAGGTCTGTCTGTCTTGTTTCTCTGAGTTCCTAAAGGGCCAACCCACATCAAAGATTCACGATAGTTGATTTGACAAAGTCGGGAATTGACAAGGAGTGCGGAAGGAGTCAGTGAGATTTCAATACCAGCACTGACTGCACATCATCACCCCCCCCCCCGGTCCTTTTCGTTGTGTAGCAATAATAATAGAGAAAGGGGAGTAGTGCTCTGCCAAAGCCCGTATTTTACCATGCCTTATATCACAGCCATTAGCAGGGTTGAGGCATCAAGTGCTGCAGTCAGTCCGACTCCTGTGACCCCCCTAAGGTTTCTGGCTTCCCAGTTTTGAGTGACACCATGGTCTCCAGTTCAGCTTGAGAGCTCTTTAAGAGCCAATGGAGGAGAGAGTGGAAAGAGACTGCCATTTTTTTCTTTTTCCTTGTCTTTCTTTCTTTTGCTGTTTTGCTTTGTTTTTCAAGAAAGGGTTTCTTTGTGTATCTTGGGCTGTCCTAAAACTCACTCTGTAAATCAGGCCATCTTTGAATTCACAGAGATCTGTGTGTGTGCTGTGATTAAAGCCCGGCTGAGACTGCAATTTCTTGTTAGCTCTGGGTGTCCTGAGCTGTTAGTAAGTGACAATGGCTCTGTGTTGTGAATCTCTGTGAATCCAGACTATGTTATGTCCTTCAATGACATGAGTCTGAAGCATCAAGCACCCACCCACCCCTATACTCCCTGAGGTCTCTGAAGTCACACACAGCGCAGCCTCTATGGGTCTGAATAAGACTTAGAAAGCTTTTCCCTGGTTCACCTGGTGCAGAGGAAACCAGGTAAGTTCTGAGAGACATGCACCACCTTCCTACAGAAAGAAGGGAGGACTGATTAGCTAATACCCACAGAGGGGGAAACTCAAGTCTGGTATTTCAGACAGAACCTGCTTGGACAAAGTCTCATCTGTCAGTCACTTCCTGAGGGAAGGAGGGAGGGAGGGAGGGAGGGAGGGAGGGAGGGAGGGAGGGAGGAAGGAAGGACCACAATTATCTCTCCTCTGTGTCCTTTTTACGCTCTTTCCATGCTCTGATGAATATTGTGATTCAAGTTGGCCATGTCCCCTTTTCCACAGCATGTGCACTGTGGCTCTAGATCAAGGAATCAGTTTGTTTGTGTGTTTTGCTCTATCTAGGAGAAGCACCATAGCAGTTGCATACTGACTGAGAAATTTGATTTTTAGGAAATGATTTTTCATATCTGTGAGTGGTCTCTCCATAGATAGCCACTCATCTTTCTTTAAACTTGAGTATAGGAATGAATGATCCCTCCCTCCCTCCCTCCCTCTCTCCCTCTTCATGGGAATGAGTGTCTGCTCTTGCATTGAGGGCTCCCCAGTTCTCAGCATCTCCAGCCCAACCTGTCACAAGCTGATCACACATTTGCAAACTTGGGATATATTCTGCTGAAGTTTTGGGATAATGAATTTCATCAACTATGGGACTAACTTTGTTCTGACAGGACACTCACTCACAATCTCTCCTCATCACACCCACATAGTGTAACAACTTTGTGTTTCCTCCACAATGTGCTCATTTCTGTCAGGGAACTGAAAGCCGGCCAGCCAACCAACACTATTTTTCCTTGTTTCTCATTTTGTTCTTATATTCTGTCTCTCCCCCCCCCCCCCGCCTGGAAAACTTTCAGAGTTCACTCTGCCCCCTGAGTAAAGGTGTTATGCTTCCTTTTATTGTATATTTAGTGTGTGTGTGTGTGAGAGAGAGAGAGAGAGAGAGAGAGAGAGAGAGATTCATTATGAAATCAAAAGTCAGTCAACAACAGCAAACTTTGTATTTATTTGTCCATCCACGTATTTGCTTGTTTACTTACTTACTTACTTACTTACTCACTCACTCACTCACTCACCCACTTCATTTATTATTTATTTATTTATTTATTTATTTGCAGTGGAAGACTTAATTCAGTAAGAATGATCAGAAGGGTAGGTAGGGTATCCTTGGGAAAAGAGTAAGATATCACGATGACTTTCCCTTCCAAGAGGGAGCTTTCTAGTAAGACGTGAAACCACAGTTTCAAGGGCCCGCTTTCCACAAGTCCTTTTCCAAGGTCAGGCATTTCTTAGGTAAGCAAGGGTCTCCATTCATTCCCTTTGAGGAACTCTCAGGCCCTGCCCTGACATTAACCTCTGACTCCTGCCTATTGTCAAGGCCAATGGGACACTCCTCAGCCCCTCCCTGACCTGAGGTGACCTGAGAAGCCACAGCCCACCCCAGTTCACAGGCCTCTCTTTATCTATCTATCTAACTAAGTAACTGTACAGCATAAAATGTGGAATCTCTTCTCAATGAAATGCTGTTGGCAGCCATTCGATGAATTTATTCTCATCTCAGATCCTGTCCAGCAGGGATGTCTTCTTTCCGTGTTTCTTCTTCTTTTGTATGTTGCAGTCAGTTCAGATGTGCTGGTATATGGTGAGAAAGAGAGAGAGAGAGAAATGGAATTGCTTTTTATTTATTTGAAGAGTTTTAATGATTTAATATTCAGCTATTTCCAGCCTTATTTACCAGCACATTTATTATTACCAGCGAGCACCTTCCTCTGAAAACATTGGAATCGCCCCCCATCTGTACATGTCATGCACGTGCGTGCATATGTGTGTGTGTGTGTGTGTGTGTGAGCGTGTGCGCATCCCATCTATCTATCTATCTATCTATCTATCTATCTATCTATCTATCTATCTATCTATCTATGTATCCCTTCATCAAATTCCATTTTAGGAGCTGCTATGCTGACCAGTGACATGGAGGCCACCATTTTCTTAGCCAGTGACAGTCAGGAGACAGAAAGAAGGAAAGAAAGGAAGAAAGGAAGAAAGAATCTACATTCCCAAAGAAAGAAAAAAATTAAGTAAATTTTAAAAAGTAAAAAAAAAATTAAGAAAGTAAGTAAATACATACATAAAAATAGACATAAAGAATGAATAAATGAATAAAACTAAATAATAATTGAAACATTCAATAAGTAAATGAGTCACGCTAAATCAGCAGATAAATAAACAGATATATGAAAGAAGATAAGGAAGTGAAGGAATGAATGAACAAGTAAGTAAGTAAGTAAGTAAGTAAATAACTAGGTGGGTCATTTTTTTTAAAGAAGTAAGTAAATGAGATGGGCTGAACAGATAGTAAGTAAGTAAGTAAGTAAGCAAGCAAGCAAGCAAGCAATCGTGAAAAAAAAAAATGAGAGCCGGGTGATGGTGGCGCACGCCTTTAATCCCAGTACTCGGGAGGCAGAGGTAGGCGGATCTCTGTGAGTTCGAGACCAGCCTGGTCTACAGTGCTAGTTCCAGGACAGGCTCCAAAGCCACAGAGAAACCCTGTCTCGAAAAACCAAAAAAAAAAAAAAAAAGAGAGAGAGAGATACATCCATTCAATCCATAAAAGACAAAACGTGGAAATAAACATGTAAACTGGTCGACCCACCCAAAGCAGGAGGGAGGTCTCTGTCCAGCAGGGCCGTCTTCTTTCCAAGTTGCAGTCAGTCAGATCTCTTGGCAAACAGAAAAAGAAAGCAATTGTTTTCTACTTGAACAGTTTTAATATTACTCAAATGAATTAATATTCAGCTATTTATTCCCAGCCTTATTTACAACTGGATGCCCACCGAGCACCTTCCTCTCATAGCTAGCCCCTTCTACCCCTGCCCCATCTGGACAGATAGACAGGATGTATGTATGTATGTATAAATAAATAAATAATAAAAAAGTAAAATAAAAATAAGTAAATAAATAAATTAAAAAAAAGTGTTTGGTGAGTGGGGCGTGTTGGCATAGAGAACAAAAGAGATAAACTAACCACCAACACATTGAAGAATGACATCAGTCAATCAAGACATGGAAAAAGACAACTGGTCGACCCAAGTTCACAAGGCCAACTGGTCGACCCCGGTACTTAGCATTTTAAGGCCAAATATTTAATCGGACAACTGGTCGACCCGCTTCCAGTCCGTCAAAAAAAAAGGAAGTGCACAGAGACAACTGGTCGACCCGTCAGGTCTAGGAAGATATAATATATATTATACATTAAAAAAAAAAAAAAAGAGTCCAGCGGGACATCTGGTCGACCCGCCGCATCCCCGGGGGAAAAAAATGGCCTCCCGCCCGGTGGGAGGGACTACTGGTCTACCCCGGTCCTTTGGAGAAGGAGGTGGAGAGGGGGGAAAAAAAAGTGCGCCCAACATCCCCCGCCTCCCCGACAGGCGCGCCGCGGCGCCACGGCGCGCGAGCGGAGGTCGGCGGCGAGAGGGGGCCCGGGGCGCCGCCAGACCCTCGCCCATCCTCCCCCGCAAAGAGGGATGGAGAGGGAAAGGCGCGCGCCCGGGAAAGAGGGGACACACCCGCGGGCCGCTGCGGTGCGGTGAGGCAAGCAGCGGGAGTGGACGGAGGAGAGCGAGAGCGGGAAGAGAGCCGCCGTCCGCCGTGAGCCGCCAGTGGCAGAGCCAGACACGGGTCCTCGGACGGGGCGAGGAGGGCGGGCGAGCCGGCGCCCGTCCCCCTTCCCCCTCTCTCGACCTCTCTCTCACGACCGCCACGAGCGCCCGTGCGCACGCACACTTCCGTGCGCACAACACACGTGCGACCCGGGGAGCGCGCCTCCCGGCGAGAACTCGGGCGAGGCAGGCGAGCGGGCGAGCAGAGCCGCCGCCGCTGCTCTCTCACGTTAATGATCCTTCCGCAGGTTCACCTACGGAAACCTTGTTACGACTTTTACTTCCTCTAGATAGTCAAGTTGGTGAACAACCACAAATAAGCAAACAAATAGAGAGATAATAACAATAAAAATATTTGAGAGTTCAAATAATTGACTTCATCCACAATAAAAGAATATAAAAATAAAAATATCAAATGCACTTGAACACATTGGCACAGGAGAACGCTTGCTAAATAGAACCCCAGTAGCACAGACACTGAGAGAAAAAGAAAAAAAAGAAAAAAGAAAAAAAAAAGAAAAACAAAACAAAAAAAAAGAACAAAGAAAAAAACTAAAGAGAGAAAAAAAAGAAAAAAAAAGAAAAGAAGAAGAAGAAAAAAAAGAAAAAAAGAAAAAAAGAAAAAAAAGAAAAAAAAAGAAAAAAAAACAGACACTGAGAGAAACAATTAATAAGTGAGACCTCCTGAAACTGAAAAGCTTCTGTAAAGCAAAGAACATGGCCAACAAGACAAAACGACGGCCTTACAGAATGGGAAAAGATCTTCACTAATCTCCAAAATACACAAAGAAGTCGAGAAATTGGTCATCCAAAGAACAAATAATCCAATTTTAAAAAATGGAGTACAGACCTAAACAGAGAACTCTCAACAGAGGGATCTAAAATGGTTGAAAGACACTTAAATGTATTTAGTGATTATATTTCTTTTCCCTTAGGGATAAAGAAATGGAGAAGTTCTTTGAAGCAGTAAGTCACAAAAACACCAGGCCGTTAAACTTCAGCTACAGGGAAACCCTGTCTCGTGGAAAAACAAAACAACAACAACAACAAAAAAAAAAAAATCCTGAAGCCAGTGATCATTGCAAACATCTGTATGTTCAGATACTGAGCCTGAGCAAGTTAGAGTGTCACAGATTTGCTGCAATTCATTGCAAATTTCATGTGGATCACAAATCCTGCTCAAGTTACAGCTGTTAGTGTCAGTGTGAACCTTGACACCATCTCTACTGGATTCCTGTCAGCTGGGCTCCGGTCTGCTAGAAAAGCAGAAGAACTAAGGTACCGTAATTAACCTCTTCTGTGCCCCACCTGCAAGAACACTCTGTAAGCTACAGTTCTGAAAACAGCCTGGTCCTGGCATAAGAACAGACAGGAGGACCAATGGAACCGAACAGAAGACCCGGATATCCATCCACACATCTTCGAACACCTGATCTTTGATAAAGAAGTCAAAAATATCCAATAGAAAAAAAAAGAAAGCATGTGAGTTCAAGACCAGCCTGGTCTACAAGAGCTAGTTCCAGGACAGGCTCCAAAAAAAAAAAACTACAGAACAACCCTGTCTCGAAAAAAAAAAAGAAAGAAAGAAAGAAAGAAAGAAAGAAAGAAAGAAGAAAAAGAAAACAGTGCTGTCCTCGAAAATGCCCTCTCCCTTTGAACACGGCCCCTCCTTTGGGCTGAGTTTCCCACACAGCTCTGATGATGCAGGAGGATGCCGAGGGCCCAGTTGGTGCCTGTATCTGTGCCTTGGCAGCAGCTATTCATGTCTTGCCACTCAGAGTCAAATTCCCTTAAGTTTAGCCTTCCCTAAGTGCTTGTTCACTTCAGAAGACTCAACCCTCATCTTCCATGTCCTCCTGGCCTAATTTCTCATATTACTGTTTTACTGAGTATGAATCAGTAATATGAGATGTTCAGGAGAGGGAGGAAGGGTCATTCATGAAAAAAGTGAGTGTTCAACTAACTAACTCCCCATGGGTTCAGGAAGTAGTGAGAAGATATTAATGAAGCAGAGAGAAATTTCTGGTTTTGGAAGGAGGAAATCCTGAATGGCTCCCTCTGTGTCGGAGGAGAGACTCCTGGAAAGGAAACCTCAGGTTCCGGTTGGTCGGTCGGTCGGTCGGTCGGTCAGTTCGGGGAGAAATATCAGCAAGGAGGTAAAGGCCGTGCCTCACGACATCAGCAGTCCCTTCTCTGGAAATTCCACGGTATCCCAGAGAGCTCTCGGAATTTTGTGATGTCACTCGTGTCCTAGAAACGCCAACTGCCCTCAAGACACACTCTCTCGGTGCCTATAAGACTCGGTTCTAGACATGTTGTCTAGAGAATGGAGATCGTTCGTGGAGAGGCCAGAGGGAGGAAGAAGAAAGCTGGCCTCAGATCTCACAGGAAAACATGGAGAAATAATTAGTGGTCCTGGGGAAGACGAAGTGAGTTCACCACTAGCAGGGACTAGAGAGATTTCTGGATGTGATGGCTTTGAGACTTCCAGGGCTAGGGCTCAGGAACTGGGAGGTTTCTGGGATGAAACAGGTCTGTCTGTCTTGTTTCTCTGAGTTCCTAAAGGGCCAACCCACATCAAAGATTCACGATAGTTGATTTGACAAAGTCGGGAATTGACAAGGAGTGCGGAAGGAGTCAGTGAGATTTCAATACCAGCACTGACTGCACATCATCACCCCCCCCCCCCCGGTCCTTTTCGTTGTGTAGCAATAATAATAGAGAAAGGGGAGTAGTGCTCTGCCAAAGCCCGTATTTTACCATGCCTTATATCACAGCCATTAGCAGGGTTGAGGCATCAAGTGCTGCAGTCAGTCCGACTCCTGTGACCCCCCTAAGGTTTCTGGCTTCCCAGTTTTGAGTGACACCATGGTCTCCAGTTCAGCTTGAGAGCTCTTTAAGAGCCAAGGGAGGAGAGAGTGGAAAGAGACTGCCATTTTTTTCTTTTTCCTTGTCTTTCTTTCTTTTGCTGTTTTGCTTTGTTTTTCAAGAAAGGGTTTCTTTGTGTATCTTGGGCTGTCCTAAAACTCACTCTGTAAATCAGGCCATCTTTGAATTCACAGAGATCTGTGTGTGTGCTGTGATTAAAGCCCGGCTGAGACTGCAATTTCTTGTTAGCTCTGGGTGTCCTGAGCTGTTAGTAAGTGACAATGGCTCTGTGTTGTGAATCTCTGTGAATCCAGACTATGTTATGTCCTTCAATGACATGAGTCTGAAGCATCAAGCACCCACCCACCCCTATACTCCCTGAGGTCTCTGAAGTCACACACAGCGCAGCCTCTATGGGTCTGAATAAGGCTTAGAAAGCTTTTCCCTGGTTCACCTGGTGCAGAGGAAACCAGGTAAGTTCTGAGAGACATGCACCACCTTCCTACAGAAAGAAGGGAGGACTGATTAGCTAATACCCACAGAGGGGGAAACTCAAGTCTGGTATTTCAGACAGAACCTGCTTGGACAAAGTCTCATCTGTCAGTCACTTCCTGAGGGAAGGAGGGAGGGAGGGAGGGAGGGAGGGAGGGAGGGAGGGAGGGAGGAAGGAAGGACCACAATTATCTCTCCTCTGTGTCCTTTTTACGCTCTTTCCATGCTCTGATGAATATTGTGATTCAAGTTGGCCATGTCCCCTTTTCCACAGCATGTGCACTGTGGCTCTAGATCAAGGAATCAGTTTGTTTGTGTGTTTTGCTCTATCTAGGAGAAGCACCATAGCAGTTGCATACTGACTGAGAAATTTGATTTTTAGGAAATGATTTTTCATATCTGTGAGTGGTCTCTCCATAGATAGCCACTCATCTTTCTTTAAACTTGAGTATAGGAATGAATGATCCCTCCCTCCTTCCCTCCCTCCCTCTCTCCCTCTTCATGGGAATGAGTGTCTGCTCTTGCATTGAGGGCTCCCCAGTTCTCAGCATCTCCAGCCCAACCTGTCACAAGCTGATCACACATTTGCAAACTTGGGATATATTCTGCTGAAGTTTTGTGATAATGAATTTCATCAACTATGGGACTAACTTTGTTCTGACAGGACACTCACTCACAATCTCTCCTCATCACACCCACATAGTGTAACAACTTTGTGTTTCCTCCACAATGTGCTCATTTCTGTCAGGGAACTGAAAGCCGGCCAGCCAGCCAACACTATTTTTCCTTGTTTCTCATTTTGTTCTTATATTCTGTCTCTCCCCCCCCCCCCGCCTGGAAAACTTTCAGAGTTCACTCTGCCCCCTGAGTAAAGGTGTTATGCTTCCTTTTATTGTATATTTAGTGTGTGTGTGTGTGTGAGAGAGAGAGAGAGAGAGAGATTCATTATGAAATCAAAAGTCAGTCAACAACAGCAAACTTTGTATTTATTTGTCCATCCACGTATTTGCT
Organism: Microtus pennsylvanicus; assembly: GCF_037038515.1. Classification (NCBI taxonomy): domain Eukaryota; kingdom Metazoa; phylum Chordata; class Mammalia; order Rodentia; family Cricetidae; genus Microtus; species Microtus pennsylvanicus. The sequence continues at coordinate 79,084 of NW_027460898.1, forward strand.
TGTTTACTTACTTACTTACTTACTTACTCACTCACTCACTCACTCACCCACTTCATTTATTATTTATTTATTTATTTATTTGCAGTGGAAGACTTAATTCAGTAAGAATGATCAGAAGGGTAGGTAGGGTATCCTTGGGAAAAGAGTAAGATATCACGATGACTTTCCCTTCCAAGAGGGAGCTTTCTAGTAAGACGTGAAACCACAGTTTCAAGGGCCCGCTTTCCACAAGTCCTTTTCCAAGGTCAGGCATTTCTTAGGTAAGCAAGGGTCTCCATTCATTCCCTTTGAGGAACTCTCAGGCCCTGCCCTGACATTAACCTCTGACTCCTGCCTATTGTCAAGGCCAATGGGACACTCCTCAGCCCCTCCCTGACCTGAGGTGACCTGAGAAGCCACAGCCCACCCCAGTTCACAGGCCTCTCTTTATCTATCTATCTAACTAAGTAACTGTACAGCATAAAATGTGGAATCTCTTCTCAATGAAATGCTGTTGGCAGCCATTCGATGAATTTATTCTCATCTCAGATCCTGTCCAGCAGGGATGTCTTCTTTCCGTGTTTCTTCTTCTTTTGTATGTTGCAGTCAGTTCAGATGTGCTGGTATATGGTGAGAAAAAGAGAGAGAGAGAAATGGAATTGCTTTTTATTTATTTGAAGAGTTTTAATGATTTAATATTCAGCTATTTCCAGCCTTATTTACCAGCACATTTATTATTACCAGCGAGCACCTTCCACTGAAAACATTGGTATCGCCCCCATCTGTACATGTCATGCACGTGCGTGCATATGTGTGTGTGTGTGTGTGTGTGTGTGTGAGCGTGTGCGCATCCCATCTATCTATCTATCTGTCTATCTATCTATCTATCTATCTATCTATCTATCTATCTATCTATCTATCTATGTATCCCTTCATCAAATTCCATTTTAGGAGCTGCTATGCTGACCAGTGACATGGAGGCCACCATTTTCTTAGCCAGTGACAGTCAGGAGACAGAAAGAAGGAAAGAAAGGAAGAAAGGAAGAAAGAATCTACATTCCCAAAGAAAGAAAAAAATTAAGTAAATTTTAAAAAGTAAAAAAAAAATTAAGAAAGTAAGTAAATACATACATAAAAATAGACATAAAGAATGAATAAATGAATAAAACTAAATAATAATTGAAACATTCAATAAGTAAATGAGTCACGCTAAATCAGCAGATAAATAAACAGATATATGAAAGAAGATAAGGAAGTGAAGGAATGAATGAACAAGTAAGTAAGTAAGTAAGTAAGTAAATAACTAGGTGGGTCATTTTTTTTAAAGAAGTAAGTAAATGAGATGGGCTGAACAGAAAGTAAGTAAGTAAGTAAGTAAGCAAGCAAGCAAGCAAGCAATCGTGAAAAAAAAATGAGAGCCGGGCGATGGTGGCGCACGCCTTTAATCCCAGTACTCGGGAGGCAGAGGTAGGCGGATCTCTGTGAGTTCGAGACCAGCCTGGTCTACAGTGCTAGTTCCAGGACAGGCTCCAAAGCCACAGAGAAACCCTGTCTCGAAAAACCAAAAAAAAAAAAAAGAGAGAGAGAGACACATCCATTCAATCCATAAAAGACAAAACGTGGAAATAAACATGTAAACTGGTCGACCCACCCAAAGCAGGAGGGAGGTCTCTGTCCAGCAGGGCCGTCTTCTTTCCAAGTTGCAGTCAGTCAGATCTCTGGGCAAACAGAAAAAGAAAGCAATTGTTTTCTACTTGAACAGTTTTAATATTACTCAAATGAATTAATATTCAGCTATTTATTCCCAGCCTTATTTACAACTGGATGCCCACCGAGCACCTTCCTCTCATAGCTAGCCCCTTCTACCCCTGCCCCATCTGGACAGATAGACAGGATGTATGTATGTATGTATAAATAAATAAATAATAAAAAAGTAAAATAAAAATAAGTAAATAAATAAATTTAAAAAAAAGTGTTTGGTGAGTGGGGCGTGTTGGCATAGAGAACAAAAGAGATAAACTAACCACCAACACATTGAAGAATGACATCAGTCAATCAAGACATGGAAAAAGACAACTGGTCGACCCAAGTTCACAAGGCCAACTGGTCGACCCCGGTACTTAGCATTTTAAGGCCAAATATTTAAACGGACAACTGGTCGACCCGCTTCCAGTCCGTCAAAAAAAAGGAAGTGCACAGAGACAACTGGTCGACCCGTCAGGTCTAGGAAGATATAATATATATTATACATTTAAAAAAAAAAAAAAAAAGAGTCCAGCGGGACATCTGGTCGACCCGCCGCATCCCCGGGGGAAAAAAATGGCCTCCCGCCCGGTGGGAGGGACTACTGGTCTACCCCGGTCCTTTGGAGAAGGAGGTGGAGAGGGGGGAAAAAAAAGTGCGCCCAACCTCCGCCACCTCCCCAACAGGCGCGCCGCAGCAACACGGCGCGCGACCGGAGGTCGGCGGCGAGAGGGGGCCCGGGGCGCCGCCAGACCCTCGCCCATCCTCCCCCGCGAAGAGGGATGGAGAGGGAAAGGCGCGCGCCCGGGAAAGAGGGGACACACCCGCGGGCCGCTGCGGTGTGGTGAGGCAAGCAGCGGGAGTGGACGGAGGAGAGCGAGAGCGGGAAGAGAGCCGCCGTCCGCCGTGAGCCGCCAGTGGCAGAGCCAGACACGGGTCCTCGGACGGGGCGAGGAGGGCGGGCGAGCCGGCGCCCGTCCCCCTTCCCCCTCTCTCGACCTCTCTCTCACGACCGCCACGAGCGCCCGTGCGCACGCACACTTCCGTGCGCACAACACACGTGCGACCCGGGGAGCGCGCCTCCCGGCGAGAACTCGGGCGAGGCAGGCGAGCGGGCGGGCAGAGCCGCCGCCGCTGCTCTCTCACGTTAATGATCCTTCCGCAGGTTCACCTACGGAAACCTTGTTACGACTTTTACTTCCTCTAGATAGTCAAGTTGGTGAACAACCACAAATAAGCAAACAAATAGAGAGATAATAACAATAAAAATATTTGAGAGTTCAAATAATTGACTTCATCCACAATAAAAGAATATAAAAATAAAAATATCAAATGCACTTGAACACATTGGCACAGGAGAACGCTTGCTAAATAGAACCCCAGTAGCACAGACACTGAGAGAAAAAGAAAAAAAAGAAAAAAGAAAAAAAAAAGAAAAACAAAACAAAAAAAAAGAACAAAGAAAAAAACTAAAGAGAGAAAAAAAAGAAAAAAAAAGAAAAGAAGAAGAAGAAAAAAAAGAAAAAAAGAAAAAAAGAAAAAAAAGAAAAAAAAAGAAAGAAAAAAGAAAAAAAAAGAAAAAAAACAGACACTGAGAGAAACAATTAATAAGTGAGAGCTCCTGAAACTGAAAAGCTTCTGTAAAGCAAAGAACATGGCCAACAAGACAAAACGACGGCCTTACAGAATGGGAAAAGATCTTCACTAATCTCCAAAATACACAAAGAAGTCGAGAAATTGGTCATCCAAAGAACAAATAATCCAATTTTAAAAAATGGAGTACAGACCTAAACAGAGAACTCTCAACAGAGGGATCTAAAATGGTTGAAAGACACGTAAATGTATTTAGTGATTATATTTCTTTTCCCTTAGGGATAAAGAAATGGAGAAGTTCTTTGAAGCAGTAAGTCACAAAAACACCAGGCCGTTAAACTTCAGCTACAGGGAAACCCTGTCTCGTGGAAAAACAAAACAACAACAACAACAACAACAAAAAAATCCTGAAGCCAGTGATCATTGCAAACATCTGTATGTTCAGATACTGAGCCTGAGCAAGTTAGAGTGTCACAGATTTGCTGCAATTCATTGCAAATTTCATGTGGATCACAAATCCTGCTCAAGTTACAGCTGTTAGTGTCAGTGTGAACCTTGACACCATCTCTACTGGATTCCTGTCAGCTGGGCTCCGGTCTGCTAGAAAAGCAGAAGAACTAAGGTACCGTAATTAACCTCTTCTGTGCCCCACCTGCAAGAACACTCTGTAAGCTACAGTTCTGAAAACAGCCTGGTCCTGGCATAAGAACAGACAGGAGGACCAATGGAACCGAATAGAAGACCCGGATATCGATCCACACATCTTCGAACACCTGATCTTTGATAAAGAAGTCAAAAATATCCAATAGAAAAAAAAAGAAAGCATGTGAGTTCAAGACCAGCCTGGTCTACAAGAGCTAGTTCCAGGACAGGCTCCAAAAAAAAAAAAAAAACTACAGAACAACCCTGTCTCGAAAAAAAAAAGAAAGAAAGAAAGAAAGAAAGAAAGAAAGAAAGAAGAAAAAGAAAACAGTGCTGTCCTCGAAAATGCCCTCTCCCTTTGAACACGGCCCCTCCTTTGGGCTGAGTTTCCCACACAGCTCTGATGATGCAGGAGGATGCCGAGGGCCCAGTTGGTGCCTGTATCTGTGCCTTGGCAGCAGCTATTCATGTCTTGCCACTCAGAGTCAAATTCCCTTAAGTTTAGCCTTCCCTAAGTGCTTGTTCACTTCAGAAGACTCAACCCTCATCTTCCATGTCCTCCTGGCCTAATTTCTCATATTACTGTTTTACTGAGTATGAATCAGTAATATGAGATGTTCAGGAGAGGGAGGAAGGGTCATTCATGAAAAAAGTGAGTGTTCAACTAACTAACTCCCCATGGGTTCAGGAAGTAGTGAGAAGATATTAATGAAGCAGAGAGAAATTTCTGGTTTTGGAAGGAGGAAATCCTGAATGGCTCCCTCTGTGTCGGAGGAGAGACTCCTGGAAAGGAAACCTCAGGTTCCGGTTGGTCGGTCGGTCGGTCGGTCGGTCAGTTCGGGGAGAAATATCAGCAAGGAGGTAAAGGCCGTGCCTCACGACATCAGCAGTCCCTTCTCTGGAAATTCCACGGTATCCCAGAGAGCTCTCGGAATTTTGTGATGTCACTCGTGTCCTAGAAACGCCAACTGCCCTCAAGACACACTCTCTCGGTGCCTATAAGACTCGGTTCTAGACATGTTGTCTAGAGAATGGAGATCGTTCGTGGAGAGGCCAGAGGGAGGAAGAAGAAAGCTGGCCTCAGATCTCACAGGAAAACATGGAGAAATAATTAGTGGTCCTGGGGAAGACGAAGTGAGTTCACCACTAGCAGGGACTAGAGAGATTTCTGGATGTGATGGCTTTGAGACTTCCAGGGCTAGGGCTCAGGAACTGGGAGGTTTCTGGGATGAAACAGGTCTGTCTGTCTTGTTTCTTTGAGTTCCTAAAGGGCCAACCCACATCAAAGATTCACGATAGTTGATTTGACAAAGTCGGGAATTGACAAGGAGTGCGGAAGGAGTCAGTGAGATTTCAATACCAGCACTGACTGCACATCATCACCCCCCCCGGTCCTTTTCGTTGTGTAGCAATAATAATAGAGAAAGGGGAGTAGTGCTCTGCCAAAGCCCGTATTTTACCATGCCTTATATCACAGCCATTAGCAGGGTTGAGGCATCAAGTGCTGCAGTCAGTCCGACTCCTGTGACCCCCCTAAGGTTTCTGGCTTCCCAGTTTTGAGTGACACCATGGTCTCCAGTTCAGCTTGAGAGCTCTTTAAGAGCCAATGGAGGAGAGAGTGGAAAGAGACTGCCATTTTTTTCTTTTTCCTTGTCTTTCTTTCTTTTGCTGTTTTGCTTTGTTTTTCAAGAAAGGGTTTCTTTGTGTATCTTGGGCTGTCCTAAAACTCACTCTGTAAATCAGGCCATCTTTGAATTCACAGAGATCTGTGTGTGTGCTGTGATTAAAGCCCGGCTGAGACTGCAATTTCTTGTTAGCTCTGGGTGTCCTGAGCTGTTAGTAAGTGACAATGGCTCTGTGTTGTGAATCTCTGTGAATCCAGACTATGTTATGTCCTTCAATGACATGAGTCTGAAGCATCAAGCACCCACCCACCCCTATACTCCCTGAGGTCTCTGAAGTCACACACAGCGCAGCCTCTATGGGTCTGAATAAGGCTTAGAAAGCTTTTCCCTGGTTCACCTGGTGCAGAGGAAACCAGGTAAGTTCTGAGAGACATGCACCACCTTCCTACAGAAAGAAGGGAGGACTGATTAGCTAATACCCACAGAGGGGGAAACTCAAGTCTGGTATTTCAGACAGAACCTGCTTGGACAAAGTCTCATCTGTCAGTCACTTCCTGAGGGAAGGAGGGAGGGAGGGAGGGAGGGAGGGAGGGAGGGAGGGAGGGAGGAAGGAAGGAAGGACCACAATTATCTCTCCTCTGTGTCCTTTTTACGCTCTTTCCATGCTCTGATGAATATTGTGATTCAAGTTGGCCATGTCCCCTTTTCCACAGCATGTGCACTGTGGCTCTAGATCAAGGAATCAGTTTGTTTGTGTGTTTTGCTCTATCTAGGAGAAGCACCATAGCAGTTGCATACTGACTGAGAAATTTGATTTTTAGGAAATGATTTTTCATATCTGTGAGTGGTCTCTCCATAGATAGCCACTCATCTTTCTTTAAACTTGAGTATAGGAATGAATGACCCCTCCCTCCCTCCCTCCCTCTCTCCCTCTTCATGGGAATGAGTGTCTGCTCTTGCATTGAGGGCTCCCCAGTTCTCAGCATCTCCAGCCCAACCTGTCACAAGCTGATCACACATTTGCAAACTTGGGATATATTCTGCTGAAGTTTTGGGATAATGAATTTCATCAACTATGGGACTAACTTTGTTCTGACAGGACACTCACTCACAATCTCTCCTCATCACACCCACATAGTGTAACAACTTTGTGTTTCCTCCACAATGTGCTCATTTCTGTCAGGGAACTGAAAGCCGGCCAGCCAGCCAACACTATTTTTCCTTGTTTCTCATTTTGTTCTTATATTCTGTCTCTCCCCCCCCCCCCCGCCTGGAAAACTTTCAGAGTTCACTCTGCCCCCTGAGTAAAGGTGTTATGCTTCCTTTTATTGTATATTTAGTGTGTGTGTGTGTGTGAGAGAGAGAGAGAGAGAGAGAGATTCATTATGAAATCAAAAGTCAGTCAACAACAGCAAACTTTGTATTTATTTGTCCATCCACGTATTTGCTTGTTTACTTACTTACTTACTTACTTACTCACTCACTCACTCACCCACTTCATTTATTATTTATTTATTTATTTATTTGCAGTGGAAGACTTAATTCAGTAAGAATGATCAGAAGGGTAGGTAGGGTATCCTTGGGAAAAGAGTAAGATATCACGATGACTTTCCCTTCCAAGAGGGAGCTTTCTAGTAAGACGTGAAACCACAGTTTCAAGGGCCCGCTTTCCACAAGTCCTTTTCCAAGGTCAGGCATTTCTTAGGTAAGCAAGGGTCTCCATTCATTCCCTTTGAGGAACTCTCAGGCCCTGCCCTGACATTAACCTCTGACTCCTGCCTATTGTCAAGGCCAATGGGACACTCCTCAGCCCCTCCCTGACCTGAGGTGACCTGAGAAGCCACAGCCCACCCCAGTTCACAGGCCTCTCTTTATCTATCTATCTAACTAAGTAACTGTACAGCATAAAATGTGGAATCTCTTCTCAATGAAATGCTGTTGGCAGCCATTCGATGAATTTATTCTCATCTCAGATCCTGTCCAGCAGGGATGTCTTCTTTCCGTGTTTCTTCTTCTTTTGTATGTTGCAGTCAGTTCAGATGTGCTGGTATATGGTGAGAAAGAGAGAGAGAGAGAAATGGAATTGCTTTTTATTTATTTGAAGAGTTTTAATGATTTAATATTCAGCTATTTCCAGCCTTATTTACCAGCACATTTATTATTACCAGCGAGCACCTTCCTCTGAAAACATTGGAATCGCCCCCCATCTGTACATATCATGCACGTGCGTGCATATGTGTGTGTGTGTGTGTGTGTGTGTGTGTGTGAGCGTGTGCGCATCCCATCTATCTATCTATCTATCTATCTATCTATCTATCTATCTATCTATCTATCTATCTATGTATCCCTTCATCAAATTCCATTTTAGGAGCTGCTATGCTGACCAGTGACATGGAGGCCACCATTTTCTTAGCCAGTGACAGTCAGGAGACAGAAAGAAGGAAAGAAAGGAAGAAAGGAAGAAAGAATCTACATTCCCAAAGAAAGAAAAAAATTAAGTAAATTTTAAAAAGTAAAAAAAAAATTAAGAAAGTAAGTAAATACATACATAAAAATAGACATAAAGAATGAATAAATGAATAAAACTAAATAATAATTGAAACATTCAATAAGTAAATGAGTCACGCTAAATCAGCAGATAAATAAACAGATATATGAAAGAAGATAAGGAAGTGAAGGAATGAATGAACAAGTAAGTAAGTAAGTAAGTAAGTAAATAACTAGGTGGGTCATTTTTTTTAAAGAAGTAAGTAAATGAGATGGGCTGAACAGATAGTAAGTAAGTAAGTAAGTAAGCAAGCAAGCAAGCAAGCAATCGTGAAAAAAAAATGAGAGCCGGGCGATGGTGGCGCACGCCTTTAATCCCAGTACTCGGGAGGCAGAGGTAGGCGGATCTCTGTGAGTTCGAGACCAGCCTGGTCTACAGTGCTAGTTCCAGGACAGGCTCCAAAGCCACAGAGAAACCCTGTCTCGAAAAACCAAAAAAAAAAAAAAAAAAGAGAGAGAGAGACACATCCATTCAATCCATAAAAGACAAAACGTGGAAATAAACATGTAAACTGGTCGACCCACCCAAAGCAGGAGGGAGGTCTCTGTCCAGCAGGGCCGTCTTCTTTCCAAGTTGCAGTCAGTCAGATCTCTGGGCAAACAGAAAAAGAAAGCAATTGTTTTCTACTTGAACAGTTTTAATATTACTCAAATGAATTAATATTCAGCTATTTATTCCCAGCCTTATTTACAACTGGATGCCCACCGAGCACCTTCCTCTCATAGCTAGCCCCTTCTACCCCTGCCCCATCTGGACAGATAGACAGGATGTATGTATGTATGTATGTATAAATAAATAAATAATAAAAAAGTAAAATAAAAATAAGTAAATAAATAAATTTAAAAAAAAGTGTTTGGTGAGTGGGGCGTGTTGGCATAGAGAACAAAAGAGATAAACTAACCACCAACACATTGAAGAATGACATCAGTCAATCAAGACATGGAAAAAGACAACTGGTCGACCCAAGTTCACAAGGCCAACTGGTCGACCCCGGTACTTAGCATTTTAAGGCCAAATATTTAATCGGACAACTGGTCGACCCGCTTCCAGTCCGTCAAAAAAAAGGAAGTGCACAGAGACAACTGGTCGACCCGTCAGGTCTAGGAAGATATAATATATATTATACATTAAAAAAAAAAAAAAAAAAAAAAAAAAAAGA
>NW_027460899.1:0-22500 GCF_037038515.1 Microtus pennsylvanicus
TAAATAAACTTTTAAATTAAGAAGAGCCTGGAGAGCTAGTTTCGCGGCTCTTCCAGAGAAATTGGGTTCAATTCCCAGCACCTGCATGGCAGCTCATAGTGATTGTAAATTCAGTTTCTGGGTGATCTGACATCTTCAGACCATTGCACATAAAATAAAGTTAAGAAAATCATAAAAAAATTCCTTAAGAAATTGCAATTTAACTAAGTCCCACACAATTGGAAACACTCTCAAATAAAAGTAAAATAAATGGAAAAGAATACAGTGCTAAGTGCAGTTATGAAAATGTTTTGAAATGTGATACCTTCCCTGTCTCCCCCACATACACAAGCCACACTGAGAGATTTAAATAAAATCTGGGTAATCATTTATGTATCTGGCCTATGTCAGAGGGGCAGGGGAAGCTGAAGCCTTGTCCTTTGGGCTCCAGGTTCTCAGTACTGCGTCAAAAACTCGAGTGTATAGTGAGCCCATGTCTGTCCTGCCGGCAGCACTCAGGAACTGGGAATACAAGGATCAGGAGATCATCTTCAACAACCCAGCAAGTGCAAACCATCCTGGTGGGAAAGAGACCCTCTAAAAGAAATCAATAAAATGACATTTTTATTTTTTTCTGTCGGAAGTGAAAATGTTCCAAATAATTCACTGCATCAGTATTCCTGGAAATGATATCAAAATCAGAATTTTTCTTTTTTTTTTAACATTTTATTTTATTCTTATTATTTTCATTTTTATTTTTTTGGTTTTTCGAGACAGGGTTTCTCTGTGGTTTTGGAGCCTGTCCTGGAACTAGCTCTTGTAGACCAGGCTGGTCTCGAAATCACAGAGATCCGCCTGCCTCTGCCTCCCAAGTGCTGGGATTAAAGGCGTGCGCCACCACTGCCTGGCGTAAATCAGAATTTTTCATATTATTCCATGGCTGTTGTAATTTTCTCTGTGGCAGACAGAGGCAGGCAGATCTCTGTGAGTTTGAGGCCAGCCTGGTCATCTACAGTTCCAGGACAGGTGCCAAAGCTAAGAGAATCCTTGTCTCAGAAAATTTTTTTCTCTGCGTCTCACGTGTCGTGTGTCTTTCTCTAAGCAGGCCCAGGAATCCTAAGAGCCTGTAGGTGATCTAGGAAATCTCCTGTAGCAGGGGCCCTGGCCTCCACTCCTGGCCCCTGAGGGCACCTGGTAAAAGTGAGAAGGCAGATTTCAGAGACTAGTAAAGTTCAAGGTCACCAGCCCTTCCCAACAGCTAGAACCTTTAAAGGGTGAGGCTACAACTTAATTGGCCTGCTTAGATATGGATATTTTTGTTGTGGTTCTTGTTTTACAGGGCAGGAACAGACATCCAAGTGGGAATTTTCCACAGCTGTTTTAATTTTCTCAGACTCGGTATTTAGTATGAGAAGTGGTGTGTGGGGTTGTACAAACACAACTACTGAAAAAGAACCCTAAGAAAGCAGGCCTCCCTCCCTCCCTCCCTCCTTCCTTTTCTCCCTCCCTCCCTCCCTCCCTCCCTCCCTCCCTCCCTCCCTCCCTCCCTCCCTCAGTTCCTCCCTCTCACCAAGCCATAATTGTGGCAGCCCCTTGGCCCACATAGTCCTTTCACTGATCAGTCAGACACACTCTTTTTTTATTTTTGAATTTTGGGTGAAGTCAATTAATTGAGCTCTTAGATGATGATGATGATGATGATTATTATTAGTTTATTTGTGTTTTTTTTTTTTTTTTACATAGAGGTTCCCTGTGTCCCTGGAACTCACTTTGTAGACAAGGCTGGCCTCAGACTCACAGAGATCTAGCTGCCCCTGCCTCTACCTCTGCTTCCTAGTGCCGGAATTAAAGGCCTGTACTAAACACACTTTCCCCCCCTAAGTCAGGGTTTCTCTGTGTCTGTCGCTTTGCCTGTCCTAAAACTCACACTGCAGAACGAGGTGGCCTCAAACTCACAGCGATTTGCCTGTTTCTGCCTCTCCTGATTTCTGAGGGCTGAGAACTGAGAATAAAGAAATGTGCTGCCCAAAATATACTGCCGCTGCTGCAATTAAAAAAATAAATTAAAATAAAATAACCTGAGATAAACAAAGAAAAAAAGGAAAACACCTGTTTTTTCCTTCCTTCCTTCCTTCCTTCCTTCCTTCCTTCCTTCCTTCCTTTCTTTTTCCTTACTTGTTTTTTTTTCTGTTTTCTTCTTTTATTATTATTATTATTATTATTATTATTATTATTATTTTTGGTGAAGGGTTTCTCTGTATAATACCTTTAACTCACTATATAAACCAGGCTGTCATCTTGGTAACATTATGGTTTTGTATTTTCTTATTTCTTGTCTGTAAATCAACAAATCAACATTTCTTCTCTCTCTCTCTCTCACACTCATTTAATTTATGTTTTATTTTATTTTTGGTTTGTGTTCTTGTTTTGATTTTCAAGGAAGGGTTTCTCTGTTGCTTTGGAGCCTGTCTTTGGAACTAGCTCTTGTCAACCAGGCTGGCTGGCCTCAAACTCCCAGAGATCCACCTGCCTCTCTGCCAGATATGGAACCAGTCATCTTGGTTAGTTCAAAAGCCACCCCATAAACACACACACACACACACAACACACACACACACACACACACACACAACACACACACACACACACACAGAGGCACATCCAGAGAAACATATATTTTTTTTTTTTTTTTGGTTTTTCGAGACAGGGTTTCTCTGTGGCTTTGGAGCCTGTCCTGGAACTAGCTCTGTAGACCAGGCTGGTCTCGAACTCACAGAGATCCGCCTGCCTCTGCTTCCCGAGTGCTGGGATTAAAGGCTTGCGCCACCACTGCCCTGCGATGCCCCTACTATAAAAATGGGTTTCAGAAACCGGCCTTTTGCCACAGTGTCAGAAGCCCAAACTCTGCCTGTGGTCTCAGCTAGCTGATAAGCTTCTGTGACTCGCGGTGTGTTTGTATTTTTAAGTTTGTTTTTGGTTTATTAGACTTGGTGGTGTTCTCATCTTTGCATGACCCCCCCCCCCGACCCAACATTTAAGTGTCTTTCAACCATTTTAGATCCCTCTGTTGAGAGTTCTCTGTTTAGGTCTGTACTCCATTTTTTAAAATTGGATTATTTGTTCTTTGGATGACCAATTTCTCGACTTCTTTGTGTATTTTGGAGATTAGTGAAGATCTTTTCCCATTCTGTAAGGCCGTCGTTTTGTCTTCTTGGCCATGTTCTTTGCTTTACAGAAGCTTTTCAGTTTCAGGAGGTCTCACTTATTAATTGTTTCTCTCAGTGTCTGTTTTTTTTTCTTTTTTTTTTTCTTTCTTTTTTTTCTTTTTTTCTTTTTTTTCTTCTTTTTTTTTCTTTTTTTCCTTTTTTTTCTTTTTTTTCTCTCTTTAGTTTTTTTCTTTGTTTTTTTTTGTTTTTTTTCTTTTTTATCTTTTCTTTTTTTTCTTTTTCTCTCAGTGTCTGTGCTACTGGGGTTCTATTTAGCAAGCGTTCTCCTGTGCCAATGTGTTCAAGTGCATTTGATATTTTTATTTTTATATTCTTTTATTGTGGATGAAGTCAATTATTTGAACTCTCAAATATTTTTATTGTTATTATCTCTCTATTTGTTTGCTTATTTGTGGTTGTTCAACATAAGGTTTCGTTGTGTACCCTTGTATGCCCTGGGACTCACTTTGTAGACAAGACTGGCCTCAGACTCACAGAGAGTCATCTGCCTCTGCCTCCTAGTGCTGAGATTAAAGGCATGCACTAAACACCTTTTCTATATATTTATTTTCCTAATAATTTATTTATTTTCATTTTATTGTCATTGGTGTTTTGCCTGCATGTATGTCTATCTGAGGGTGTCCGATCTTGGAGTTACCGACAGCTGTTGACTGCCATGTGGGTGGTAAGGAATTGAACCTGGGTCCTCTGGAAGAGCAGTCAGAACTCTTAACCACAGAGCCATCTCTCTCCAGCCCTCACCTTTTTTTTTTTTGAAAACGGGGTTTCTCTGTGTCACTTTGCCTGGCCTTGAATCTCAATCTGCAGAACAAGGGAGCCTTAAACTCACAGTGATCTGCCTGCCTTGGTCTCCCTGATCTTGGAGGTGTTTTTATCATCTCTCTCTCTCTCTCTCTCTCTCTCTCAAATATGTTTGGTTTTGTGTTTTGCTTTATGAGACAGGGTTTCTCTGCTGCTTTGGAGACTGTTGTTAAAACTAGCTCCTTTCTTATAGACCAGGCTGTCCTAAAACTCCCAATGATCCTGTTTCTGCTAAATATGGAGCCAGTGCTCTTGAATGCCTTTGTCTGGTGAGGTCAAAAGCCACCCCCACACACACAACCCCCCCCCAACACACACACAAACCAAACACAGGCACAGGCACACCCAGAGACACATAAATAAACTTTTAAATTAAGAAGAGCCTGGAGAGCTAGTTTCGCGGCTCTTCCAGAGAAATTGGGTTCAATTCCCAGCACCTGCATGGCAGCTCATAGTGATTGTAAATTCAGTTTCTGGGTGATCTGACATCTTCAGACCATTGCACATAAAATAAAGTTAAGAAAATCATAAAAAAATTCCTTAAGAAATTGAAATTTAACTAAGTCCCACACAATTGGAAACACTCTCAAATAAAAGTAAAATAAATGGAAAAGAATACAGTGCTAAGTGCAGTTATGAAAATGTTTTGAAATGTGATACCTTCCCTGTCTCCCCCACATACACAAGCCACACTGAGAGATTTAAATAAAATCTGGGTAATCATTTATGTATCTGGCCTATGTCAGAGGGGCAGGGGAAGCTGAAGCCTTGTCCTTTGGGCTCCAGGTTCTCAGTACTGCGTCAAAAACTCGAGTGTATAGTGAGCCCATGTCTGTCCTGCCGGCAGCACTCAGGAACTGGGAATACAAGGATCAGGAGATCATCTTCAACAACCCAGCAAGTGCAAACCATCCTGGTGGGAAAGAGACCCTCTAAAAGAAATCAATAAAATGACATTTTTATTTTTTTCTGTCGGAAGTGAAAATGTTCCAAATAATTCACTGCATCAGTATTCCTGGAAATGATATCAAAATCAGAATTTTTCTTTTTTTTTTAACATTTTATTTTATTCTTATTATTTTCATTTTTATTTTTTTGGTTTTTCGAGACAGGGTTTCTCTGTGGTTTTGGAGCCTGTCCTGGAACTAGCTCTTGTAGACCAGGCTGGTCTCGAAATCACAGAGATCCGCCTGCCTCTGCCTCCCAAGTGCTGGGATTAAAGGCGTGCGCCACCACTGCCTGGCGTAAATCAGAATTTTTCATATTATTCCATGGCTGTTGTAATTTTCTCTGTGGCAGACAGAGGCAGGCAGATCTCTGTGAGTTTGAGGCCAGCCTGGTCATCTACAGTTCCAGGACAGGTGCCAAAGCTAAGAGAATCCTTGTCTCAGAAAATTTTTTTCTCTGCGTCTCACGTGTCGTGTGTCTTTCTCTAAGCAGGCCCAGGAATCCTAAGAGCCTGTAGGTGATCTAGGAAATCTCCTGTAGCAGGGGCCCTGGCCTCCACTCCTGGCCCCTGAGGGCACCTGGTAAAAGTGAGAAGGCAGATTTCAGAGACTAGTAAAGTTCAAGGTCACCAGCCCTTCCCAACAGCTAGAACCTTTAAAGGGTGAGGCTACAACTTAATTGGCCTGCTTAGATATGGATATTTTTGTTGTGGTTCTTGTTTTACAGGGCAGGAACAGACATCCAAGTGGGAATTTTCCACAGCTGTTTTAATTTTCTCAGACTCGGTATTTAGTATGAGAAGTGGTGTGTGGGGTTGTACAAACACAACTACTGAAAAAGAACCCTAAGAAAGCAGGCCTCCCTCCCTCCCTCCCTCCTTCCTTTTCTCCCTCCCTCCCTCCCTCCCTCCCTCCCTCCCTCCCTCCCTCCCTCCCTCCCTCAGTTCCTCCCTCTCACCAAGCCATAATTGTGGCAGCCCCTTGGCCCACATAGTCCTTTCACTGATCAGTCAGACACACTCTTTTTTTATTTTTGAATTTTGGGTGAAGTCAATTAATTGAGCTCTTAGATGATGATGATGATGATTATTATTATTAGTTTATTTGTGGTTTTTTTTTTTTTTTACATAGAGGTTCCCTGTGTCCCTGGAACTCACTTTGTAGACAAGGCTGGCCTCAGACTCACAGAGATCTAGCTGCCCCTGCCTCTACCTCTGCTTCCTAGTGCCGGAATTAAAGGCCTGTACTAAACACACTTTCCCCCCCTAAGTCAGGGTTTCTCTGTGTCTGTCGCTTTGCCTGTCCTAAAACTCACACTGCAGAACGAGGTGGCCTCAAACTCACAGCGATTTGCCTGTTTCTGCCTCTCCTGATTTCTGAGGGCTGAGAACTGAGAATAAAGAAATGTGCTGCCCAAAATATACTGCCGCTGCTGCAATTAAAAAAATAAATTAAAATAAAATAACCTGAGATAAACAAAGAAAAAAAGGAAAACACCTGTTTTTTCCTTTCTTCCTTCCTTCCTTCCTTCCTTCCTTCCTTCCTTCCTTCCTTCCTTCCTTCCTTTCTTTTTCCTTACTTGTTTTTTTTTCTGTTTTCTTCTTTTATTATTATTATTATTATTATTATTATTATTATTATTATTATTATTATTATTTTTGGTGAAGGGTTTCTCTGTATAATACCTTTAACTCACTATATAAACCAGGCTGTCATCTTGGTAACATTATGGTTTTGTATTTTCTTATTTCTTGTCTGTAAATCAACAAATCAACATTTCTTCTCTCTCTCTCTCTCACACTCATTTAATTTATGTTTTATTTTATTTTTGGTTTGTGTTCTTGTTTTGATTTTCAAGGAAGGGTTTCTCTGTTGCTTTGGAGCCTGTCTTTGGAACTAGCTCTTGTCAACCAGGCTGGCTGGCCTCAAACTCCCAGAGATCCACCTGCCTCTCTGCCAGATATGGAACCAGTCATCTTGGTTAGTTCAAAAGCCACCCCATAAACACACACACACACACACAACACACACACACACACACACACACACACACACACAGAGGCACATCCAGAGAAACATATTTTTTTTTTTTTTGGTTTTTCGAGACAGGGTTTCTCTGTGGCTTTGGAGCCTGTCCTGGAACTAGCTCTGTAGACCAGGCTGGTCTCGAACTCACAGAGATCCGCCTGCCTCTGCTTCCCGAGTGCTGGGATTAAAGGCTTGCGCCACCACTGCCCTGCGATGCCCCTACTATAAAAATGGGTTTCAGAAACCGGCCTTTTGCCACAGTGTCAGAAGCCCAAACTCTGCCTGTGGTCTCAGCTAGCTGATAAGCTTCTGTGACTCGCGGTGTGTTTGTATTTTTAAGTTTGTTTTTGGTTTATTAGACTTGGTGGTGTTCTCATCTTTGCATGACCCCCCCCCCTCGACCCAACATTTAAGTGTCTTTCAACCATTTTAGATCCCTCTGTTGAGAGTTCTCTGTTTAGGTCTGTACTCCATTTTTTAAAATTGGATTATTTGTTCTTTGGATGACCAATTTCTCGACTTCTTTGTGTATTTTGGAGATTAGTGAAGATCTTTTCCCATTCTGTAAGGCCGTCGTTTTGTCTTCTTGGCCATGTTCTTTGCTTTACAGAAGCTTTTCAGTTTCAGGAGGTCTCACTTATTAATTGTTTCTCTCAGTGTCTGTTTTTTTTCTTTTTTTTTCTTTCTTTTTTTTCTTTTTTTTCTTTTTTTCTTTTTTTCTTCTTTTTTTTTCTTTTTTCCTTTTTTTTCTTTTTTTTTCTCTCTTTAGTTTTTTTCTTTGTTTTTTTTGTTTTTTTTTCTTTTTTTTCTTTTCTTTTTTTTCTTTTTCTCTCAGTGTCTGTGCTACTGGGGTTCTATTTAGCAAGCGTTCTCCTGTGCCAATGTGTTCAAGTGCATTTGATATTTTTATTTTTATATTCTTTTATTGTGGATGAAGTCAATTATTTGAACTCTCAAATATTTTTATTGTTATTATCTCTCTATTTGTTTGCTTATTTGTGGTTGTTCAACATAAGGTTTTGTTGTGTACCCTTGTATGCCCTGGGACTCACTTTGTAGACAAGACTGGCCTCAGACTCACAGAGAGTCATCTGCCTCTGCCTCCTAGTGCTGAGATTAAAGGCATGCACTAAACACCTTTTCTATATATTTATTTTCCTAATAATTTATTTATTTTCATTTTATTGTCATTGGTGTTTTGCCTGCATGTATGTCTATCTGAGGGTGTCCGATCTTGGAGTTACCGACAGCAGTTGACTGCCATGTGGGTGGTAAGGAATTGAACCTGGGTCCTCTGGAAGAGCAGTCAGAACTCTTAACCACAGAGCCATCTCTCTCCAGCCCTCACCTTTTTTTTTTTTGAAAACGGGGTTTCTCTGTGTCACTTTGCCTGGCCTTGAATCTCAATCTGCAGAACAAGGGAGCCTTAAACTCACAGTGATCTGCCTGCCTTGGTCTCCCTGATCTTGGAGGTGTTTTTATCATCTCTCTCTCTCTCTCTCTCTCTCTCTCTCTCTCTCTCTCTCAAATATGTTTGGTTTTGTGTTTTGCTTTATGAGACAGGGTTTCTCTGCTGCTTTGGAGACTGTTGTTAAAACTAGCTCCTTTCTTATAGACCAGGCTGTCCTAAAACTCCCAATGATCCTGTTTCTGCTAAATATGGAGCCAGTGCTCTTGAATGCCTTTGTCTGGTGAGGTCAAAAGCCACCCCCACACACACAACCCCCCCCCAACACACACACAAACCAAACACAGGCACAGGCACACCCAGAGACACATAAATAAACTTTTAAATTAAGAAGAGCCTGGAGAGCTAGTTTCGCGGCTCTTCCAGAGAAATTGGGTTCAATTCCCAGCACCTGCATGGCAGCTCATAGTGATTGTAAATTCAGTTTCTGGGTGATCTGACATCTTCAGACCATTGCACATAAAATAAAGTTAAGAAAATCATAAAAAAATTCCTTAAGAAATTGCAATTTAACTAAGTCCCACACAATTGGAAACACTCTCAAATAAAAGTAAAATAAATGGAAAAGAATACAGTGCTAAGTGCAGTTATGAAAATGTTTTGAAATGTGATACCTTCCCTGTCTCCCCCACATACACAAGCCACACTGAGAGATTTAAATAAAATCTGGGTAATCATTTATGTATCTGGCCTATGTCAGAGGGGCAGGGGAAGCTGAAGCCTTGTCCTTTGGGCTCCAGGTTCTCAGTACTGCGTCAAAAACTCGAGTGTATAGTGAGCCCATGTCTGTCCTGCCGGCAGCACTCAGGAACTGGGAATACAAGGATCAGGAGATCATCTTCAACAACCCAGCAAGTGCAAACCATCCTGGTGGGAAAGAGACCCTCTAAAAGAAATCAATAAAATGACATTTTTATTTTTTTCTGTCGGAAGTGAAAATGTTCCAAATAATTCACTGCATCAGTATTCCTGGAAATGATATCAAAATCAGAATTTTTCTTTTTTTTTTAACATTTTATTTTATTCTTATTATTTTCATTTTTATTTTTTTGGTTTTTCGAGACAGGGTTTCTCTGTGGTTTTGGAGCCTGTCCTGGAACTAGCTCTTGTAGACCAGGCTGGTCTCGAAATCACAGAGATCCGCCTGCCTCTGCCTCCCAAGTGCTGGGATTAAAGGCGTGCGCCACCACTGCCTGGCGTAAATCAGAATTTTTCATATTATTCCATGGCTGTTGTAATTTTCTCTGTGGCAGACAGAGGCAGGCAGATCTCTGTGAGTTTGAGGCCAGCCTGGTCATCTACAGTTCCAGGACAGGTGCCAAAGCTAAGAGAATCCTTGTCTCAGAAAATTTTTTTCTCTGCGTCTCACGTGTCGTGTGTCTTTCTCTAAGCAGGCCCAGGAATCCTAAGAGCCTGTAGGTGATCTAGGAAATCTCCTGTAGCAGGGGCCCTGGCCTCCACTCCTGGCCCCTGAGGGCACCTGGTAAAAGTGAGAAGGCAGATTTCAGAGACTAGTAAAGTTCAAGGTCACCAGCCCTTCCCAACAGCTAGAACCTTTAAAGGGTGAGGCTACAACTTAATTGGCCTGCTTAGATATGGATATTTTTGTTGTGGTTCTTGTTTTACAGGGCAGGAACAGACATCCAAGTGGGAATTTTCCACAGCTGTTTTAATTTTCTCAGACTCGGTATTTAGTATGAGAAGTGGTGTGTGGGGTTGTACAAACACAACTACTGAAAAAGAACCCTAAGAAAGCAGGCCTCCCTCCCTCCCTCCCTCCTTCCTTTTCTCCCTCCCTCCCTCCCTCCCTCCCTCCCTCCCTCCCTCCCTCCCTCCCTCAGTTCCTCCCTCTCACCAAGCCATAATTGTGGCAGCCCCTTGGCCCACATAGTCCTTTCACTGATCAGTCAGACACACTCTTTTTTTATTTTTGAATTTTGGGTGAAGTCAATTAATTGAGCTCTTAGATGATGATGATGATGATGATTATTATTAGTTTATTTGTGTTTTTTTTTTTTTTTTACATAGAGGTTCCCTGTGTCCCTGGAACTCACTTTGTAGACAAGGCTGGCCTCAGACTCACAGAGATCTAGCTGCCCCTGCCTCTACCTCTGCTTCCTAGTGCCGGAATTAAAGGCCTGTACTAAACACACTTTCCCCCCCTAAGTCAGGGTTTCTCTGTGTCTGTCGCTTTGCCTGTCCTAAAACTCACACTGCAGAACGAGGTGGCCTCAAACTCACAGCGATTTGCCTGTTTCTGCCTCTCCTGATTTCTGAGGGCTGAGAACTGAGAATAAAGAAATGTGCTGCCCAAAATATACTGCCGCTGCTGCAATTAAAAAAATAAATTAAAATAAAATAACCTGAGATAAACAAAGAAAAAAAGGAAAACACCTGTTTTTTCCTTCCTTCCTTCCTTCCTTCCTTCCTTCCTTCCTTCCTTCCTTTCTTTTTCCTTACTTGTTTTTTTTTCTGTTTTCTTCTTTTATTATTATTATTATTATTATTATTTTTGGTGAAGGGTTTCTCTGTATAATACCTTTAACTCACTATATAAACCAGGCTGTCATCTTGGTAACATTATGGTTTTGTATTTTCTTATTTCTTGTCTGTAAATCAACAAATCAACATTTCTTCTCTCTCTCTCTCTCACACTCATTTAATTTATGTTTTATTTTATTTTTGGTTTGTGTTCTTGTTTTGATTTTCAAGGAAGGGTTTCTCTGTTGCTTTGGAGCCTGTCTTTGGAACTAGCTCTTGTCAACCAGGCTGGCTGGCCTCAAACTCCCAGAGATCCACCTGCCTCTCTGCCAGATATGGAACCAGTCATCTTGGTTAGTTCAAAAGCCACCCCATAAACACACACACACACACACAACACACACACACACACACACACACACACACACACACACACACACACACAGAGGCACATCCAGAGAAACATATATTTTTTTTTTTTTTGGTTTTTCGAGACAGGGTTTCTCTGTGGCTTTGGAGCCTGTCCTGGAACTAGCTCTGTAGACCAGGCTGGTCTCGAACTCACAGAGATCCGCCTGCCTCTGCTTCCCGAGTGCTGGGATTAAAGGCTTGCGCCACCACTGCCCTGCGATGCCCCTACTATAAAAATGGGTTTCAGAAACCGGCCTTTTGCCACAGTGTCAGAAGCCCAAACTCTGCCTGTGGTCTCAGCTAGCTGATAAGCTTCTGTGACTCGCGGTGTGTTTGTATTTTTAAGTTTGTTTTTGGTTTATTAGACTTGGTGGTGTTCTCATCTTTGCATGACCCCCCCCCCTCGACCCAACATTTAAGTGTCTTTCAACCATTTTAGATCCCTCTGTTGAGAGTTCTCTGTTTAGGTCTGTACTCCATTTTTTAAAATTGGATTATTTGTTCTTTGGATGACCAATTTCTCGACTTCTTTGTGTATTTTGGAGATTAGTGAAGATCTTTTCCCATTCTGTAAGGCCGTCGTTTTGTCTTCTTGGCCATGTTCTTTGCTTTACAGAAGCTTTTCAGTTTCAGGAGGTCTCACTTATTAATTGTTTCTCTCAGTGTCTGTTTTTTTTTCTTTTTTTTTCTTTCTTTTTTTTTCTTTTTTTTCTTTTTTTCTTTTTTTTCTTCTTTTTTTTTCTTTTTTTCCTTTTTTTTCTTTTTTTTTCTCTCTTTAGTTTTTTCTTTGTTTTTTTTTGTTTTTTTTTCTTTTTTTTCTTTTCTTTTTTTTCTTTTTCTCTCAGTGTCTGTGCTACTGGGGTTCTATTTAGCAAGCGTTCTCCTGTGCCAATGTGTTCAAGTGCATTTGATATTTTTATTTTTATATTCTTTTATTGTGGATGAAGTCAATTATTTGAACTCTCAAATATTTTTATTGTTATTATCTCTCTATTTGTTTGCTTATTTGTGGTTGTTCAACATAAGGTTTTGTTGTGTACCCTTGTATGCCCTGGGACTCACTTTGTAGACAAGACTGGCCTCAGACTCACAGAGAGTCATCTGCCTCTGCCTCCTAGTGCTGAGATTAAAGGCATGCACTAAACACCTTTTCTATATATTTATTTTCCTAATAATTTATTTATTTTCATTTTATTGTCATTGGTGTTTTGCCTGCATGTATGTCTATCTGAGGGTGTCCGATCTTGGAGTTACCGACAGCTGTTGACTGCCATGTGGGTGGTAAGGAATTGAACCTGGGTCCTCTGGAAGAGCAGTCAGAACTCTTAACCACAGAGCCATCTCTCTCCAGCCCTCACCTTTTTTTTTTTTGAAAACGGGGTTTCTCTGTGTCACTTTGCCTGGCCTTGAATCTCAATCTGCAGAACAAGGGAGCCTTAAACTCACAGTGATCTGCCTGCCTTGGTCTCCCTGATCTTGGAGGTGTTTTTATCATCTCTCTCTCTCTCTCTCTCTCTCTCTCTCTCTCTCTCTCTCAAATATGTTTGGTTTTGTGTTTTGCTTTATGAGACAGGGTTTCTCTGCTGCTTTGGAGACTGTTGTTAAAACTAGCTCCTTTCTTATAGACCAGGCTGTCCTAAAACTCCCAATGATCCTGTTTCTGCTAAATATGGAGCCAGTGCTCTTGAATGCCTTTGTCTGGTGAGGTCAAAAGCCACCCCCACACACACAACCCCCCCCCAACACACACACAAACCAAACACAGGCACAGGCACACCCAGAGACACATAAATAAACTTTTAAATTAAGAAGAGCCTGGAGAGCTAGTTTCGCGGCTCTTCCAGAGAAATTGGGTTCAATTCCCAGCACCTGCATGGCAGCTCATAGTGATTGTAAATTCAGTTTCTGGGTGATCTGACATCTTCAGACCATTGCACATAAAATAAAGTTAAGAAAATCATAAAAAAATTCCTTAAGAAATTGAAATTTAACTAAGTCCCACACAATTGGAAACACTCTCAAATAAAAGTAAAATAAATGGAAAAGAATACAGTGCTAAGTGCAGTTATGAAAATGTTTTGAAATGTGATACCTTCCCTGTCTCCCCCACATACACAAGCCACACTGAGAGATTTAAATAAAATCTGGGTAATCATTTATGTATCTGGCCTATGTCAGAGGGGCAGGGGAAGCTGAAGCCTTGTCCTTTGGGCTCCAGGTTCTCAGTACTGCGTCAAAAACTCGAGTGTATAGTGAGCCCATGTCTGTCCTGCCGGCAGCACTCAGGAACTGGGAATACAAGGATCAGGAGATCATCTTCAACAACCCAGCAAGTGCAAACCATCCTGGTGGGAAAGAGACCCTCTAAAAGAAATCAATAAAATGACATTTTTATTTTTTTCTGTCGGAAGTGAAAATGTTCCAAATAATTCACTGCATCAGTATTCCTGGAAATGATATCAAAATCAGAATTTTTCTTTTTTTTTTAACATTTTATTTTATTCTTATTATTTTCATTTTTATTTTTTTGGTTTTTCGAGACAGGGTTTCTCTGTGGTTTTGGAGCCTGTCCTGGAACTAGCTCTTGTAGACCAGGCTGGTCTCGAAATCACAGAGATCCGCCTGCCTCTGCCTCCCAAGTGCTGGGATTAAAGGCGTGCGCCACCACTGCCTGGCGTAAATCAGAATTTTTCATATTATTCCATGGCTGTTGTAATTTTCTCTGTGGCAGACAGAGGCAGGCAGATCTCTGTGAGTTTGAGGCCAGCCTGGTCATCTACAGTTCCAGGACAGGTGCCAAAGCTAAGAGAATCCTTGTCTCAGAAAATTTTTTTCTCTGCGTCTCACGTGTCGTGTGTCTTTCTCTAAGCAGGCCCAGGAATCCTAAGAGCCTGTAGGTGATCTAGGAAATCTCCTGTAGCAGGGGCCCTGGCCTCCACTCCTGGCCCCTGAGGGCACCTGGTAAAAGTGAGAAGGCAGATTTCAGAGACTAGTAAAGTTCAAGGTCACCAGCCCTTCCCAACAGCTAGAACCTTTAAAGGGTGAGGCTACAACTTAATTGGCCTGCTTAGATATGGATATTTTTGTTGTGGTTCTTGTTTTACAGGGCAGGAACAGACATCCAAGTGGGAATTTTCCACAGCTGTTTTAATTTTCTCAGACTCGGTATTTAGTATGAGAAGTGGTGTGTGGGGTTGTACAAACACAACTACTGAAAAAGAACCCTAAGAAAGCAGGCCTCCCTCCCTCCCTCCCTCCTTCCTTTTCTCCCTCCCTCCCTCCCTCCCTCCCTCCCTCCCTCCCTCAGTTCCTCCCTCTCACCAAGCCATAATTGTGGCAGCCCCTTGGCCCACATAGTACTTTCACTGATCAGTCAGACACACTCTTTTTTTATTTTTGAATTTTGGGTGAAGTCAATTAATTGAGCTCTTAGATGATGATGATGATGATGATGATTATTATTTTATTTGTGTTTTTTTTTTTTTTTTTACATAGAGGTTCCCTGTGTCCCTGGAACTCACTTTGTAGACAAGGCTGGCCTCAGACTCACAGAGATCTAGCTGCCCCTGCCTCTACCTCTGCTTCCTAGTGCCGGAATTAAAGGCCTGTACTAAACACACTTTCCCCCCCTAAGTCAGGGTTTCTCTGTGTCTGTCGCTTTGCCTGTCCTAAAACTCACACTGCAGAACGAGGTGGCCTCAAACTCACAGCGATTTGCCTGTTTCTGCCTCTCCTGATTTCTGAGGGCTGAGAACTGAGAATAAAGAAATGTGCTGCCCAAAATATACTGCCGCTGCTGCAATTAAAAAAATGAATTAAAATAAAATAACCTGAGATAAACAAAGAAAAAAAGGAAAACACCTGTTTTTTCCTTCCTTCCTTCCTTCCTTCCTTCCTTCCTTCCTTCCTTCCTTCCTTCCTTCCTTTCTTTTTCCTTACTTGTTTTTTTTTCTGTTTTCTTCTTTTATTATTATTATTATTATTATTATTTTTGGTGAAGGGTTTCTCTGTATAATACCTTTAACTCACTATATAAACCAGGCTGTCATCTTGGTAACATTATGGTTTTGTATTTTCTTATTTCTTGTCTGTAAATCAACACATCAACATTTCTTCTCTCTCTCTCTCTCACACTCATTTAATTTATGTTTTATTTTATTTTTGGTTTGTGTTCTTGTTTTGATTTTCAAGGAAGGGTTTCTCTGTTGCTTTGGAGCCTGTCTTTGGAACTAGCTCTTGTCAACCAGGCTGGCTGGCCTCAAACTCCCAGAGATCCACCTGCCTCTCTGCCAGATATGGAACCAGTCATCTTGGTTAGTTCAAAAGCCACCCCATAAACACACACACACACACACAACACACACACATACACACACACACACACACACACACACACACACACACACACACACAGAGGCACATCCAGAGAAACATATTTTTTTTTTTTTTTTGGTTTTTCGAGACAGGGTTTCTCTGTGGCTTTGGAGCCTGTCCTGGAACTAGCTCTGTAGACCAGGCTGGTCTCGAACTCACAGAGATCCGCCTGCCTCTGCTTCCCGAGTGCTGGGATTAAAGGCTTGCGCCACCACTGCCCTGCGATGCCCCTACTATAAAAATGGGTTTCAGAAACCGGCCTTTTGCCACAGTGTCAGAAGCCCAAACTCTGCCTGTGGTCTCAGCTAGCTGATAAGCTTCTGTGACTCGCGGTGTGTTTGTATTTTTAAGTTTGTTTTTGGTTTATTAGACTTGGTGGTGTTCTCATCTTTGCATGACCCCCCCCCCCCCTCGACCCAACATTTAAGTGTCTTTCAACCATTTTAGATCCCTCTGTTGAGAGTTCTCTGTTTAGGTCTGTACTCCATTTTTTAAAATTGGATTATTTGTTCTTTGGATGACCAATTTCTCGACTTCTTTGTGTATTTTGGAGATTAGTGAAGATCTTTTCCCATTTTGTAAGGCCGTCGTTTTGTCTTCTTGGCCATGTTCTTTGCTTTACAGAAGCTTTTCAGTTTCAGGAGGTCTCACTTATTAATTGTTTCTCTCAGTGTCTGTTTTTTTTTTCTTTTTTTTTTCTTTCTTTTTTTTTCTTTTTTTTTCTTCTTTTTTTTCTTTTTTTTTCTCTCTTTAGTTTTTTTCTTTGTTTTTTTTTTGTTTTTTTTTCTTTTTTTTCTTTTCTTTTTTTTCTTTTTCTCTCAGTGTCTGTGCTACTGGGGTTCTATTTAGCAAGCGTTCTCCTGTGCCAATGTGTTCAAGTGCATTTGATATTTTTATTTTTATATTCTTTTATTGTGGATGAAGTCAATTATTTGAACTCTCAAATATTTTTATTGTTATTATCTCTCTATTTGTTTGCTTATTTGTGGTTGTTCAACATAAGGTTTCGTTGTGTACCCTTGTATGCCCTGGGACTCACTTTGTAGACAAGACTGGCCTCAGACTCACAGAGAGTCATCTGCCTCTGCCTCCTAGTGCTGAGATTAAAGGCATGCACTAAACACCTTTTCTATATATTTATTTTCCTAATAATTTATTTATTTTCATTTTATTGTCATTGGTGTTTTGCCTGCATGTATGTCTATCTGAGGGTGTCCGATCTTGGAGTTACCGACAGCTGTTGACTGCCATGTGGGTGGTAAGGAATTGAACCTGGGTCCTCTGGAAGAGCAGTCAGAACTCTTAACCACAGAGCCATCTCTCTCCAGCCCTCACCTTTTTTTTTTTTTGAAAACTGGGTTTCTCTGTGTCACTTTGCCTGGCCTTGAATCTCAATCTGCAGAACAAGGGAGCCTTAAACTCACAGTGATCTGCCTGCCTTGGTCTCCCTGATCTTGGAGGTGTTTTTATCATCTCTCTGTCTGGCTATCTAGCTATCTATCCATTCATTTATTTATTTATTTTTTCTGAGACAGGATTTCTCTCTAGCTTTGGAGTCTGTCCTGGATCCAGACCTGGTCACAGCTGTACCTGGAAACAAACCAAAACAAAAACAAAGCAAAGCAAAGCAAAAGCCAGGCAGGACTGTCTGGTTGACCTTCCCTTTCCCCCTCCCCCATGGGCTCCTCAGAGGCGGTGAGGCCTCCTGCAGGGAATCCACAGAGCCTCTGCCCAAGGCTCTCCAGGGAACCCACTCTCTCCCTTTCCCCCAGCCCCAGGGCTGCCGGCCACATCTATCTCAGGCATAGGTGGCGGGCACTCTGGCTATCCAGGACGTGACAGACACAGACACAGAAGCAGGGAGGAATGGTGCCCACTCTCTCACTAGATGCAGGCATGCAGGAGGAACAATGAAAGAATGAGAACTGGAGAGATGGAATTTCTGGAATGTCCAGAAACCACATGGTGGGGATCTAGTGCCCTCTTCTGGTGACAGGGAGTACAGCACAGATTTGGGTTCTTGTGCTCCTGAGACCTACCCCAATTTAATACTGACATTATCCTATCATACCCTATATATCACATATAGGCTTGCTTGATATCACACACATACACTGCCTGCGTTTCTGCCTGACCCCTGTGAGAGAGCCTGGTACCTTCAGAAGACAGAAGATGGGGTGTGGGTCTGTCTGTCTGTCTATCTGTCCATCTATTCTTCCATAAAGTATTTATTCCTTTTTTGTTTGTTTTGTGACAGGGTTTCTCTCTAGTTCTCTCTAATTGAGTCAGTCCTGGAACTAGCTCTTGGAGACCAGAACGAGTGCTGGAATTAAAGGCGTGTACCACCATTACCCGGTTAGAAGTCTTTTTAAAAAGTAGGCAATCAGAGCTACAAATTTCCTCATAGGACTGATTTTACTGTGTGCCAGGGTTTGTGTAGGGTTTTGCTTTCATTTTCTTGAGTGAATCTCTCCCCCCCCCCCCGTCTCTCTTATTCTAGAGATCTGTTTTGTCTTCCATGAGCTCTGAGGGGCACTTGGCTTGAGTGTGATACACACACAGACTTACTATTAAGGAAAGTTCAAGATCAAGATCCTTTCCTAACTCTGTGACCTTGCAACAGAGAAGTTTCAAGGGGTGTGAAGGGTGTGCCTACTGATACTGGAATTCATTTGATCTGCTAGGCAGCAAACGCTATGGATTGTGTATGTGTGTGTCTCTGTTAGTTTAGGTGTCTTTCCAGTCAATGTTGGTGTAATTACCGTGCGTCTGTATATTCAGTGCTGTGATCCTTTCAAATGGTTGTGAAGGGAGCCCTAGCCTAGGAATGACTTCAGTGACGCGTTATTTTCCTTTCCTAACTCTGTGACTTTGCAACAGAGAAGTTTCAAAGGGTGTGAAGGGTGTGCCTACAGCTCCACTGGCCTTCCTTGACGTGTACAGCTGTTGCCTTTCCTGTCAACATTCTTGTTGGAGTTGGGAAATTGCTGATTTGAACTCAGCCAATTTCATGGAATAGCCCTGGCTGTCCCGGAACTCATTTTTATAGACCAGGCTGTCCTTTTGGTGACGTTCTATTTTTTTTTCTTCCTCTTATTTTTCTATCTGCAGTCAACATTGGTGTAAGGACTGTGCACCTGTATATTCACTGCTCTGATCCTTCTCTCCTTCGTTCCTTCGTTCCTTTCTTCCTTTCTTTCATATGTCTGCCCACTCACGAAAACCCAAAAATTTCTAGCCTCCCAACGCAATTAAAAATAACTAAAATTTTAGTAAACTGGCATTTAAAAAAGGAAGGAAGGCAGGCAGGCAGGCAGGCAGGCAGGCAGGCAGGCAGGCCTGGATGGTGGTTGTGAAGGGAGCCCTGGCCTAGTCATATCCTCTGCCATGACTGTAACTCAGGAGCTCTAAAGGGTCTGAGAAGCTGCTTTCATGCTTCTGCTGCTGGGCATTTATTTATTTATTTATTTATTTATTTATTTATTTATTTATTTATCTGGCTTATGTTGGAGGGGAAGGGAAAGCCAAAGCCTTGTCCTATGGGCTCCACGCTCTCAGTAGTGTCTCATAAACTCGAGTGTGAGGGCCCATGTCTGTCATGTCAGCAGCACTCAGAAACTGAAAACACGAGGATCAGGAGATCATCTTCAGCAACTCAGCAAGTGCGAACCACCGTGGTGGGGAAACAGACCCTCTCCAAGAAATGACTAAAGTGACCTGTTTATTTTTTCTGTTCTAAGTGAAAATGTTCACAACACATCACTATGACGATATTATTCCCGGAAATGAAATCCGAGTGGGATTTTTGAAACACTATTTTTATTTCATTATTATTATTATTATTTTTTTTTAAAAAAACTATTCCACGTCTGTTTTAATTTTCTCTGACTCGGTATTTAGTCTGAGAAGTGTGGGCTGAGGGCGTGGGGAGTGGGGTGAAGAAAAAGAACCACAAGCAAGCAAGCAAGCAGTGGCCATGGTGAAAGGAGACCTTAGATGGCAGGGAACTGCCGTTGCCGCCTCCCTCCCTCCCTTCCTCCCTCGGTCCCTCGGTCCCCCTCGGTCCCCCTCGGTCCCCCTCAGTCCCTCCCTCTCACCATGCCCTAATGGTTGCAGAAGCCCCTGGCCCATCTAGTCCTGTCACCGATCTGTCAGACACGCTCTTTGTTTCCCCGTGAGCGAGCGAGCGAGCGAGCGAGCGAGCGATCGGATCGATTCGCCTGCTTTCCTAGCTGCCTGTGGTCTCGGTCGTACTTTCGTTTTCGTAGCCCCGAATGTCCAGCCCGGCCCGCCGTTCACCGTGTTCGGGGGTGGGATGGGGAGGGGTGGGGGAACCGACAGGGGAGTTCCCTGTCCTGTTGTGGGCCCGTGCCACCTCCGGGCGTGAGTGTGGAAGGACGCTGTCACGCCAGAGAAGGTGAAGACGCCGCCGCCGCGGTCGCGGCCGAACGAGCGAGCGAGCGAGCGAGCGATCTATGGCGGTCAGTTGTCGGGCGCCCCCTAGCGGTGGCCTTTTTCTGCAACGCTCCTGGTCCTCGGTCGTTGACGAGGACGGGGCAAAATGGCTTTTGTGAGGCGGAAAGAATGACGAGAGTCCCGGCCCGGCAGGCGGGTGTGTCCCGGAGTCGGTGTCGTGCTTGGGGACGGTCTCTGTGTAGGAGGTTGTGCCGGAAGAGTCACCCATGGGTGTGTGCGTTGGGGATGGAACCCAGTGACGGGACCAGCTGGAGAGGGTGCTGGGAGACTTGAGCGGGTCAACCAGAAGGCTTCAGTCGTTTGCGTACTCCCGCTAGGTGTCGGGTCCACCCGGGCCCAGGATCGGTGAAATACCTCGGCTTTAAAAGTTGCTTTTCCCTTGCTTTTTCTCTCTTCTAAAGAGCCCTGGGACCCGGCGACCCGAGGCCGAGAGGAGGCGATGGTTGATCCCGGCTTCCCCGCTGCCCCGTCACGGACTCGTTGGGGGTCTCGGACCTTTTTTTTTTTTTTTTCCTTCCTCTTGCCAGGAACCCTCGGTCCTCAGCGGCGGGCCTTGCCATCCTGAGGCCGAGAGGAGGCCGTGGTCCCGGCTTCCTCGCCTCCCTGGTCCGGACTCTCGGAGCTTTTTTATTAATTTTCTTCCTCTTGCCAGGAACCCTCGGTCCTCAGCGGCGGGCCTTGCCATGCTGAGGCCGAGAGGAGGCCGTGGTCCCGTCTTTCTCGCCTCCCTGGTCCGGACTCGTTGGTGTCTCGGAGTTCTCCCCCGCCCCTTTCTCCTGCCCTCGGTCTTGTGAGAGCCCAGCGGCGGGCCTCGTGTTCTCGAGGCCGAGAGGAGGTGGTGGTCCCGGCTCCCCTGTTCACTGGTCCCCGGTTTCTTGGACTCGAGATCCCCCCCCCAAGTTTTTCTTCTTGCCCTTCTCCATCCCTAGCGGCTGGTCGCAGGGTCCTCGGCCGGGAGGAGGCTGGGCGCCCGGCTTTCTGGCATGTCCACCTCGCTCTCTCGGTCCTTTCATGGTTATGAGGTCGACCAGTTGTTCCTTTGAGGGTCGGTTCTCTTGTTTATGGGGACATTTTTGGGACATTTCACCCAGCCTCACTTTCAGGAGTCCTGTGTGGTCTGTGAATGACTCCCCGTACCTGTTGCCATTCTTCTAATAATTGCTATCTGTCCTTATTGTACCTGCAGATAGGTAGATAGGTGCTGACACGCTGTCCTTTAATTGGGTGACATTAAAGGACGCTAGGTGGCGGTCTCTCTTCCGAGCCTCACAGGGTGTGATTTTTCTCCGTCTAGCCCAGCCCGTGTCTCGCTGCTGTGCTTTCCTGTGAGGCTTTTTGAGATGACCGGCTTTCCTTGCCTTGCTTTTGCCCGTGGTGAAGCGTGTCAGGCGTCCCCGCTTCGTGGTTTGTCACCCATTCTGTTTGGATGGTGGGACCCGTCTCTCGATGCTTCTCCCTTGCCATCCCGGTGCTTTTTTTTTTTTCTTTTGCATGCGGGGACCAGGTTGTGGAGCTCCCGAGTCTCCTCCATGGTCCTCTGCTCCCGTGTGCCTCCCGAGCGCACCGGTTTTTTTTTTTTACCCCCCCCTCCCAGCTTGTGGAGCTCCCGAGTCTCCATGAGTCCTTTTTGGGTTGAGGGTGGCCCGGCCCTTCTGCTGCCTCATGTTATGTGCCTCCCGAGTGCACTCCTCTTTTATTGGATTCCCCGTTGACCCCCCCACCGCTCTTTTTTTGGTGTGGCGGTGTGAAGGGTTTTCTTTTTTTTTTCCTTTTTTTTTTTTTTCCTGTGGCATGTGTTGGGTCTGTGGTGATCTCTCGCTCGATTCTTCCCGGTTCTGCTTTGTTGATCGATGTGGTGCGCTTGCCCTGTGTTCATTCGGGCCGGAGGCCTAAGCCGCGCCAGGCGAGGGACGGACATTCATGGTGAATGGCGGCCGCTCTTCTCGTTCTGCCAGCGGGCCCCTCGTCTCTCCTCCCCACCTTTACTGGTGGTGTGTGGAAGGCAGGGGTGCGGTTATCTGGCCCAAGCCCTGTGAAAGCCCCCCCGCACTCTTCGCTGTGGTTCGTGGGGGTTCCTGTGAGGCGCGCCGGGGGCTTTGTTCCCCGTCGCGCGTTTCGCTATGCCCACCGTGTGTGGGTCTGTTTGGCCCTCCTCCCTCCGAGCCGGGGGAGGGTCGGCTGATTGCCGCGTTACGTGCCCCTCCCGACCGGGCTCGTGTGCACGCGCCTTGCTTGCGATCCTCGTGGTGCTCCTGGAGCGTTCCAGGCCGATCTTCAGAGGTGCCCGGTTCTGAGCGGCGGCGGCGTT
>NW_027460899.1:27500-79598 GCF_037038515.1 Microtus pennsylvanicus
GTGAACTTGGGTCGACCAGTTGTCTTTTTCCATGTCTTGATTGAATGATGTCATTCTTCAATGTGTTGGTGGTTAGTTTATCTCTTTTGTTCTCTATGCCAACACGCCCCACACACCAAACACTTTTTTTTAATTTATTTATTTACTTATTTTTATTTTACTTTTTTATTATTTATTTATTTATACATACATACATACATACATACATACATACATACATACATCCTGTCTATCTGTCCAGATGGGGCAGGGGTAGAAGGGGCTAGCTATGAGAGGAAGGTGCTCGGTGGGCATCCAGTTGTAAATAAGGCTGGGAATAAATAGCTGAATATTAATTCATTTGAGTAATATTAAAACTGTTCAAGTAGAAAACAATTGCTTTCTTTTTCTGTTTGCCCAGAGATCTGACTGACTGCAACTTGGAAAGAAGACGGCCCTGCTGGACAGAGACCTCCCTCCTGCTTTGGGTGGGTCGACCAGTTTACATGTTTATTTCCACGTTTTGTCTTTTATGGATTGAATGGATGTGTCTCTCTCTCTTTTTTTTTTTTTTTTTGGTTTTTCGAGACAGGGTTTCTCTGTGGCTTTGGAGCCTGTCCTGGAACTAGCACTGTAGACCAGGCTGGTCTCGAACTCACAGAGATCCGCCTACCTCTGCCTCCCGAGTACTGGGATTAAAGGCGTGCGCCACCATCGCCCGGCTCTCATTTTTTTTTTCACGATTGCTTGCTTGCTTGCTTGCTTGCTTACTTACTTACTTACTTATCTGTTCAGCCCATCTCATTTACTTACTTCTTTAAAAAAAATGACCCACCTAGTTATTTACTTACTTACTTACTTACTTACTTACTTGTTCATTCATTCCTTCACTTCCTTATCTTCTTTCATATATCTGTTTATTTATCTGCTGATTTAGCGTGACTCATTTACTTATTGAATGTTTCAATTATTATTTAGTTTTATTCATTTATTCATTCTTTATGTCTATTTTTATGTATGTATTTACTTACTTTCTTAATTTTTTTTTACTTTTTAAAATTTACTTAAATTTTTTCTTTCTTTGGGAATGTAGATTCTTTCTTCCTTTCTTCCTTTCTTTCCTTCTTTCTGTCTCCTGACTGTCACTGGCTAAGAAAATGGTGGCCTCCATGTCACTGGTCAGCATAGCAGCTCCTAAAATGGAATTTGATGAAGGGATACATAGATAGATAGATAGATAGATAGATAGATAGATAGATAGATAGATAGATGGGATGCGCACACGCTCACACACACACACACACACACACACACACACACATATGCACGCACGTGCATGACATGTACAGATGGGGGGCGATTCCAATGTTTTCAGAGGAAGGTGCTCGCTGGTAATAATAAATGTGCTGGTAAATAAGGCTGGAAATAGCTGAATATTAAATCATTAAAACTCTTCAAATAAATAAAAAGCAATTCCATTTCTCTCTCTCTCTCTTTCTCACCATATACCAGCACATCTGAACTGACTGCAACATACAAAAGAAGAAGAAACACGGAAAGAAGACATCCCTGCTGAACAGGATCTGAGATGAGAATAAATTCATCGAATGGCTGCCAACAGCATTTCATTGAGAAGAGATTCCACATTTTATGCTGTACAGTTACTTAGTTAGATAGATAGATAAAGAGAGGCCTGTGAACTGGGGTGGGCTGTGGCTTCTCAGGTCACCTCAGGTCAGGGAGGGGCTGAGGAGTGTCCCATTGGCCTTGACAATAGGCAGGAGTCAGAGGTTAATGTCAGGGCAGGGCCTGAGAGTTCCTCAAAGGGAATGAATGGAGACCCTTGCTTACCTAAGAAATGCCTGACCTTGGAAAAGGACTTGTGGAAAGCGGGCCCTTGAAACTGTGGTTTCACGTCTTACTAGAAAGCTCCCTCTTGGAAGGGAAAGTCATCATGATATCTTACTCTTTTCCCAAGGATACCCTACCTACCCTTCTGATCATTCTTACTGAATTAAGTCTTCCACTGCAAATAAATAAATAAATAAATAAATAATAAATGAAGTGGGTGAGTGAGTGAGTGAGTGAGTAAGTAAGTAAGTAAGTAAGTAAACAAGCAAATACGTGGATGGACAAATAAATACAAAGTTTGCTGTTGTTGACTGACTTTTGATTTCATAATGAATCTCTCTCTCTCTCTCTCTCTCTCACACACACACACACACACACACTAAATATACAATAAAAGGAAGCATAACACCTTTACTCAGGGGGCAGAGTGAACTCTGAAAGTTTTCCAGGCGGGGGGGGGCGGAGAGACAGAATATAAGAACAAAATGAGAAACAAGGAAAAATAGTGTTGGCTGGCTGGCCGGCTTTCAGTTCCCTGACAGAAATGAGCACATTGTGGAGGAAACACAAAGTTGTTACACTATGTGGGTGTGATGAGGAGAGATTGTGAGTGAGTGTCCTGTCAGAACAAAGTTAGTCCCATAGTTGATGAAATTCATTATCCCAAAACTTCAGCAGAATATATCCCAAGTTTGCAAATGTGTGATCAGCTTGTGACAGGTTGGGCTGGAGATGCTGAGAACTGGGGAGCCCTCAATGCAAGAGCAGACACTCATTCCCATGAAGAGGGAGAGAGGGAGGGAGGGAGGGAGGGATCATTCATTCCTATACTCAAGTTTAAAGAAAGATGAGTGGCTATCTATGGAGAGACCACTCACAGATATGAAAAATCATTTCCTAAAAATCAAATTTCTCAGTCAGTATGCAACTGCTATGGTGCTTCTCCTAGATAGAGCAAAACACACAAACAAACTGATTCCTTGATCTAGAGCCACAGTGCACATGCTGTGGAAAAGGGGACATGGCCAACTTGAATCACAATATTCATCAGAGCATGAAAAGAGCGTAAAAAGGACACAGAGGAGAGATAATTGTGGTCCTTCCTTCCTCCCTCCCTCCCTCCCTCCCTCCCTCCCTCCCTCCCTCCTTCCCTCAGGAAGTGACTGACAGATGAGACTTTGTCCAAGCAGGTTCTGTCTGAAATACCAGACTTGAGTTTCCCCCTCTGTGGGTATTAGCTAATCAGTCCTCCCTTCTTTCTGTAGGAAGGTGGTGCATGTCTCTCAGAACTTACCTGGTTTCCTCTGCACCAGGTGAACCAGGGAAAAGCTTTCTAAGCCTTATTCAGACCCATAGAGGCTGCGCTGTGTGTGACTTCAGAGACCTCAGGGAGTATAGGGGTGGGTGGGTGCTTGATGCTTCAGACTCATGTCATTGAAGGACATAACATAGTCTGGATTCACAGAGATTCACAACACAGAGCCATTGTCACTTACTAACAGCTCAGGACACCCAGAGCTAACAAGAAATTGCAGTCTCAGCCGGGCTTTAATCACAGCACACACACAGATCTCTGTGAATTCAAAGATGGCCTGATTTACAGAGTGAGTTTTAGGACAGCCCAAGATACACAAAGAAACCCTTTCTTGAAAAACAAAGCAAAACAGCAAAAGAAAGAAAGAAAAGGAAAAAGAAAAAAATGGCAGTCTCTTTCCACTCTCTCCTCCATTGGCTCTTAAAGAGCTCTCAAGCTGAACTGGAGACCATGGTGTCACTCAAAACTGGGAAGCCAGAAACCTTAGGGGGGTCACAGGAGTCGGACTGACTGCAGCACTTGATGCCTCAACCCTGCTAATGGCTGTGATATAAGGCATGGTAAAATACGGGCTTTGGCAGAGCGCTACTCCCCTTTCTCTATTATTATTGCTACACAACGAAAAGGACCGGGGGGGGGGTGATGATGTGCAGTCAGTGCTGGTATTGAAATCTCACTGACTCCTTCCGCACTCCTTGTCAATTCCCGACTTTGTCAAATCAACTATCGTGAATCTTTGATGTGGGTTGGCCCTTTAGGAACTCAGAGAAACAAGACAGACAGACCTGTTTCATCCCAGAAACCTCCCAGTTCCTGAGCCCTAGCCCTGGAAGTCTCAAAGCCATCACATCCAGAAATCTCTCTAGTCCCTGCTAGTGGTGAACTCACTTCGTCTTCCCCAGGACCACTAATTATTTCTCCATGTTTTCCTGTGAGATCTGAGGCCAGCTTTCTTCTTACTCCCTCTGGCCTCTCCACGAATGATCTCCATTCTCTAGACAACATGTCTAGAACCGAGTCTTATAGGCACCGAGAGAGTGTGTCTTGAGGGCAGTTGGCGTTTCTAGGACACGAGTGACATCACAAAATTCCGAGAGCTCTCTGGGATACCGTGGAATTTCCAGAGAAGGGACTGCTGATGTCGTGAGGCACGGCCTTTACCTCCTTGCTGATATTTCTCCCCGAACTGACCGACCGACCGACCGACCGACCAACCGGAACCTGAGGTTTCCTTTCCAGGAGTCTCTCCTCCGACACAGAGGGAGCCATTCAGGATTTCCTCCTTCCAAAACCAGAAATTTCTCTCTGCTTCATTAATATCTTCTCACTACTTCCTGAACCCATGGGGAGTTAGTTAGTTGAACACTCACTTTTTTCATGAATGACCCTTCCTCCCTCTCCGGAACATCTCATATTACTGATTCATACTCAGTAAAACAGTAATATGAGAAATTAGGCCAGGAGGACATGGAAGATGAGGGTTGAGTCTTCTGAAGTGAACAAGCACTTAGGGAAGGCTAAACTTAAGGGAATTTGACTCTGAGTGGCAAGACATGAATAGCTGCTGCCAAGGCACAGATACAGGCACCAACTGGGCCCTCGGCATCCTCCTGCATCATCAGAGCTGTGTGGGAAACTCAGCCCAAAGGAGGGGCCGTGTTCAAAGGGAGAGGGCATTTTCGAGGACAGCACTGTTTTCTTTTTCTTCTTTCTTTCTTTCTTTCTTTCTTTCTTTCTTTCTTTCTTTTTTTTTTTTTTCGAGACAGGGTTGTTCTGTAGTTTTTTTTTTTTTTGGAGCCTGTCCTGGAACTAGCTCTTGTAGACCAGGCTGGTCTTGAACTCACATGCTTTCTTTTTTTTTCTATTGGATATTTTTGACTTCTTTATCAAAGATCAGGTGTTCGAAGATGTGTGGATCGATATCCGGGTCTTCTATTCGGTTCCATTGGTCCTCCTGTCTGTTCTTATGCCAGGACCAGGCTGTTTTCAGAACTGTAGCTTACAGAGTGTTCTTGCAGGTGGGGCACAGAAGAGGTTAATTACGGTACCTTAGTTCTTCTGCTTTTCTAGCAGACCGGAGCCCAGCTGACAGGAATCCAGTAGAGATGGTGTCAAGGTTCACACTGACACTAACAGCTGTAACTTGAGCAGGATTTGTGATCCACATGAAATTTGCAATGAATTGCAGCAAATCTGTGACACTCTAACTTGCTCAGGCTCAGTATCTGAACATACAGATGTTTGCAATGATCACTGGCTTCAGGATTTTTTTTTTTTGTTGTTGTTGTTGTTTTGTTTTTCCACGAGACAGGGTTTCCCTGTAGCTGAAGTTTAACGGCCTGGTGTTTTTGTGACTTACTGCTTCAAAGAACTTCTCCATTTCTTTATCCCTAAGGGAAAAGAAATATAATCACTAAATACATTTAAGTGTCTTTCAACCATTTTAGATCCCTCTGTTGAGAGTTCTCTGTTTAGGTCTGTACTCCATTTTTTAAAATTGGATTATTTGTTCTTTGGATGACCAATTTCTCGACTTCTTTGTGTATTTTGGAGATTAGTGAAGATCTTTTCCCATTCTGTAAGGCCGTCGTTTTGTCTTGTTGGCCATGTTCTTTGCTTTACAGAAGCTTTTCAGTTTCAGGAGGTCTCACTTATTAATTATTTCTCTCAGTGTCTGTTTTTTTTTCTTTTTTTTTCTTTTTTCTTTCTTTTTTTTTCTTTTTTTTCTTTTTTTCTTTTTTTCTTTTTTTTCTTCTTCTTCTTTTCTTTTTTTTTCTTTTTTTTCTCTCTTTAGTTTTTTTCTTTGTTCTTTTTTTTTTGTTTTGTTTTTCTTTTTTTTTTCTTTTTTCTTTTTTTTCTTTTTCTCTCAGTGTCTGTGCTACTTGGGTTCTATTTAGCAAGCGTTCTCCTGTGCCAATGTGTTCAAGTGCATTTGATATTTTTATTTTCATATTCTTTTATTGTGGATGAAGTCAATTATTTGAACTCTCAAATATTTTTATTGTTATTATCTCTCTATTTGTTTGCTTATTTGTCGTTGTTCACCAACTTGACTATCTAGAGGAAGTAAAAGTCGTAACAAGGTTTCCGTAGGTGAACCTGCGGAAGGATCATTAACGTGAGAGAGCAGCGGCGGCGGCTCTGCCCGCCAGCTCGCCTGCCTCGCCCGAGTTCTCGCCGGGAGGCGCGCTCCCCGGGTCGCACGTGTGTTGTGCGCACGGAAGTGTGCGTGCGCACGGGCGCGCGTGGCGGTCGTGAGAGAGAGGTCGAGAGAGGGGGAAGGGGGACGGGCGCCGGCTCGCCCGCCCTCCTCGCCCCGTCCGAGGACCCGTGTCTGGCTCTGCCGCCGGCGGCTCACGGCGGACGGCGGCTCTCTTCCCGCTCTCGCTCTCCTCCGTCCACTCCCGCTGCTTGCCTCACCGCACCGAAGCGGCCCGCGGGTGTGTCCCCTCTTTCCCGGGCGCGCGCCTTTCCCTCTCCATCCCTCTTCCCGGGGGAGGATGGGCGAGGGTCTGGCGGCGCCCCGGGCCCCCTCTCGCCGCCGACCTCCGCTCGCGCGCCGTGGCGCCGCGGCGCGCCTGTCGGGGAGGCGGCGGAGGTTGGGCGCACTTTTTCTTCCCCCCTCTCCACCTCCTTCTCCAAAGGACCGGGGTAGACCAGTAGTCCCTCCCACCAGGCAGGAGGCCATTTTTTTCCCCCGGGGATGCGGCGGGTCGACCAGATGTCCCGCTGGACTCTTTTTTTTTTTTTTTTAATGTATAATATATATTATATCTTCCTAGACCTGACGGGTCGACCAGTTGTCTCTGTGCACTTCCTTTTTTTTGACGGACTGGAAGCGGGTCGACCAGTTGTCCGATTAAATATTTGGCCTTAAAATGCTAAGTACCGGGGTCGACCAGTTGGCCTTGTGAACTTGGGTCGACCAGTTGTCTTTTTCCATGTCTTGATTGAATGATGTCATTCTTCAATGTGTTGGTGGTTAGTTTATCTCTTTTGTTCTCTATGCCAACACGCCCCACTCACCAAACACTTTTTTTTTTAATTTATTTATTTACTTATTTTTATTTTACTTTTTTATTATTTATTTATTTATACATACATACATACATCCTGTCTATCTGTCCATATGGGGCAGGGGTAGAAGGGGCTAGCTATGAGAGGAAGGTGCTCGGTGGGCATCCAGTTGTAAATAAGGCTGGGAATAAATAGCTGAATATTAATTCATTTGAGTAATATTAAAACTGTTCAAGTAGAAAACAATTGCTTTCTTTTTCTGTTTGCCCAGAGATCTGACTGACTGCAACTTGGAAAGAAGACGGCCCTGCTGGACAGAGACCTCCCTCCTGCTTTGGGTGGGTCGACCAGTTTACATGTTTATTTCCACGTTTTGTCTTTTATGGATTGAATGGATGTGTCTCTCTCTCTTTTTTTTTTTTTTTTTTGGTTTTTCGAGACAGGGTTTCTCTGTGGCTTTGGAGCCTGTCCTGGAACTAGCACTGTAGACCAGGCTGGTCTCGAACTCACAGAGATCCGCCTACCTCTGCCTCCCGAGTACTGGGATTAAAGGCGTGCGCCACCATCGCCCGGCTCTCATTTTTTTTTTCACGATTGCTTGCTTGCTTGCTTGCTTACTTACTTACTTACTTACTATCTGTTCAGCCCATCTCATTTACTTACTTCTTTAAAAAAAATGACCCACCTAGTTATTTACTTACTTACTTACTTACTTACTTGTTCATTCATTCCTTCACTTCCTTATCTTCTTTCATATATCTGTTTATTTATCTGCTGATTTAGCGTGACTCATTTACTTATTGAATGTTTCAATTATTATTTAGTTTTATTCATTTATTCATTCTTTATGTCTATTTTTATGTATGTATTTACTTACTTTCTTAATTTTTTTTTTACTTTTTAAAATTTACTTAATTTTTTTCTTTCTTTGGGAATGTAGATTCTTTCTTCCTTTCTTCCTTTCTTTCCTTCTTTCTGTCTCCTGACTGTCACTGGCTAAGAAAATGGTGGCCTCCATGTCACTGGTCAGCATAGCAGCTCCTAAAATGGAATTTGATGAAGGGATACATAGATAGATAGATAGATAGATAGATAGATAGATAGATAGATAGATAGATAGATAGATGGGATGCGCACACGCTCACACACACACACACACACACACACATATGCACGCACGTGCATGACATGTACAGATGGGGGGCGATTCCAATGTTTTCAGAGGAAGGTGCTCGCTGGTAATAATAAATGTGCTGGTAAATAAGGCTGGAAATAGCTGAATATTAAATCATTAAAACTCTTCAAATAAATAAAAAGCAATTCCATTTCTCTCTCTCTCTCTTTCTCACCATATACCAGCACATCTGAACTGACTGCAACATACAAAAGAAGAAGAAACACGGAAAGAAGACATCCCTGCTGGACAGGATCTGAGATGAGAATAAATTCATCGAATGGCTGCCAACAGCATTTCATTGAGAAGAGATTCCACATTTTATGCTGTACAGTTACTTAGTTAGATAGATAGATAAAGAGAGGCCTGTGAACTGGGGTGGGCTGTGGCTTCTCAGGTCACCTCAGGTCAGGGAGGGGCTGAGGAGTGTCCCATTGGCCTTGACAATAGGCAGGAGTCAGAGGTTAATGTCAGGGCAGGGCCTGAGAGTTCCTCAAAGGGAATGAATGGAGACCCTTGCTTACCTAAGAAATGCCTGACCTTGGAAAAGGACTTGTGGAAAGCGGGCCCTTGAAACTGTGGTTTCACGTCTTACTAGAAAGCTCCCTCTTGGAAGGGAAAGTCATCGTGATATCTTACTCTTTTCCCAAGGATACCCTACCTACCCTTCTGATCATTCTTACTGAATTAAGTCTTCCACTGCAAATAAATAAATAAATAAATAATAAATGAAGTGGGTGAGTGAGTGAGTAAGTAAGTAAGTAAGTAAGTAAACAAGCAAATACGTGGATGGACAAATAAATACAAAGTTTGCTGTTGTTGACTGACTTTTGATTTCATAATGAATCTCTCTCTCTCTCTCTCTCTCTCTCTCTCTCTCACACACACACACACACACACACTAAATATACAATAAAAGGAAGCATAACACCTTTACTCAGGGGGCAGAGTGAACTCTGAAAGTTTTCCAGGCGGGGGTTGGGGGGGAGAGACAGAATATAAGAACAAAATGAGAAACAAGGAAAAATAGTGTTGGCTGGCTGGCCGGCTTTCAGTTCCCTGACAGAAATGAGCACATTGTGGAGGAAACACAAAGTTGTTACACTATGTGGGTGTGATGAGGAGAGATTGTGAGTGAGTGTCCTGTCAGAACAAAGTTAGTCCCATAGTTGATGAAATTC
Organism: Microtus pennsylvanicus; assembly: GCF_037038515.1. Taxonomy (NCBI): domain Eukaryota; kingdom Metazoa; phylum Chordata; class Mammalia; order Rodentia; family Cricetidae; genus Microtus; species Microtus pennsylvanicus. The sequence goes on from NW_027460899.1 coordinate 37,018, forward strand.
ATTATCCCAAAACTTCAGCAGAATATATCCCAAGTTTGCAAATGTGTGATCAGCTTGTGACAGGTTGGGCTGGAGATGCTGAGAACTGGGGAGCCCTCAATGCAAGAGCAGACACTCATTCCCATGAAGAGGGAGAGAGGGAGGGAGGGAGGGAGGGAGGGATCATTCATTCCTATACTCAAGTTTAAAGAAAGATGAGTGGCTATCTATGGAGAGACCACTCACAGATATGAAAAATCATTTCCTAAAAATCAAATTTCTCAGTCAGTATGCAACTGCTATGGTGCTTCTCCTAGATAGAGCAAAACACACAAACAAACTGATTCCTTGATCTAGAGCCACAGTGCACATGCTGTGGAAAAGGGGACATGGCCAACTTGAATCACAATATTCATCAGAGCATGAAAAGAGCGTAAAAAGGACACAGAGGAGAGATAATTGTGGTCCTTCCTTCCTCCCTCCCTCCCTCCCTCCCTCCCTCCCTCCTTCCCTCAGGAAGTGACTGACAGATGAGACTTTGTCCAAGCAGGTTCTGTCTGAAATACCAGACTTGAGTTTCCCCCTCTGTGGGTATTAGCTAATCAGTCCTCCCTTCTTTCTGTAGGAAGGTGGTGCATGTCTCTCAGAACTTACCTGGTTTCCTCTGCACCAGGTGAACCAGGGAAAAGCTTTCTAAGCCTTATTCAGACCCATAGAGGCTGCGCTGTGTGTGACTTCAGAGACCTCAGGGAGTATAGGGGTGGGTGGGTGCTTGATGCTTCAGACTCATGTCATTGAAGGACATAACATAGTCTGGATTCACAGAGATTCACAACACAGAGCCATTGTCACTTACTAACAGCTCAGGACACCCAGAGCTAACAAGAAATTGCAGTCTCAGCCGGGCTTTAATCACAGCACACACACAGATCTCTGTGAATTCAAAGATGGCCTGATTTACAGAGTGAGTTTTAGGACAGCCCAAGATACAAAAAGAAACCCTTTCTTGAAAAACAAAGCAAAACAGCAAAAGAAAGAAAGACAAGGAAAAAGAAAAAAATGGCAGTCTCTTTCCACTCTCTCCTCCATTGGCTCTTAAAGAGCTCTCAAGCTGAACTGGAGACCATGGTGTCACTCAAAACTGGGAAGCCAGAAACCTTAGGGGGGTCACAGGAGTCGGACTGACTGCAGCACTTGATGCCTCAACCCTGCTAATGGCTGTGATATAAGGCATGGTAAAATACGGGCTTTGGCAGAGCACTACTCCCCTTTCTCTATTATTATTGCTACACAACGAAAAGGACCGGGGGGGGGGTGATGATGTGCAGTCAGTGCTGGTATTGAAATCTCACTGACTCCTTCCGCACTCCTTGTCAATTCCCGACTTTGTCAAATCAACTATCGTGAATCTTTGATGTGGGTTGGCCCTTTAGGAACTCAGAGAAACAAGACAGACAGACCTGTTTCATCCCAGAAACCTCCCAGTTCCTGAGCCCTAGCCCTGGAAGTCTCAAAGCCATCACATCCAGAAATCTCTCTAGTCCCTGCTAGTGGTGAACTCACTTCGTCTTCCCCAGGACCACTAATTATTTCTCCATGTTTTCCTGTGAGATCTGAGGCCAGCTTTCTTCTTCCTCCCTCTGGCCTCTCCAGGAACGATCTCCATTCTCTAGACAACATGTCTAGAACCGAGTCTTATAGGCACCGAGAGAGTGTGTCTTGAGGGCAGTTGGCGTTTCTAGGACACGAGTGACATCACAAAATTCTGAGAGCTCTCTGGGATACCGTGGAATTTCCAGAGAAGGGACTGCTGATGTCGTGAGGCACGGCCTTTACCTCCTTGCTGATATTTCTCCCCGAACTGACCGACCGACCGACCGACCGACCAACCGGAACCTGAGGTTTCCTTTCCAGGAGTCTCTCCTGCGACACAGAGGGAGCCATTCAGGATTTCCTCCTTCCAAAACCAGAAATTTCTCTCTGCTTCATTAATATCTTCTCACTACTTCCTGAACCCATGGGGAGTTAGTTAGTTGAACACTCACTTTTTTCATGAATGACCCTTCCTCCCTCTCCTGAACATCTCATATTACTGATTCATACTCAGTAAAACAGTAATATGAGAAATTAGGCCAGGAGGACATGGAAGATGAGGGTTGAGTCTTCTGAAGTGAACAAGCACTTAGGGAAGGCTAAACTTAAGGGAATTTGACTCTGAGTGGCAAGACATGAATAGCTGCTGCCAAGGCACAGATACAGGCACCAACTGGGCCCTCGGCATCCTCCTGCATCATCAGAGCTGTGTGGGAAACTCAGCCCAAAGGAGGGGCCGTGTTCAAAGGGAGAGGGCATTTTCGAGGACAGCACTGTTTTCTTTTTCTTCTTTCTTTCTTTCTTTCTTTCTTTCTTTCTTTCTTTCTTTCTTTCTTTCTTTTTTTTTTTCGAGACAGGGTTGTTCTGTAGTTTTTTTTTTTTTTTTTTGGAGCCTGTCCTGGAACTAGCTCTTGTAGACCAGGCTGGTCTTGAACTCACATGCTTTCTTTTTTTTTCTATTGGATATTTTTGACTTCTTTATCAAAGATCAGGTGTTCGAAGATGTGTGGATCGATATCCGGGTCTTCTATTCGGTTCCATTGGTCCTCCTGTCTGTTCTTATGCCAGGACCAGGCTGTTTTCAGAACTGTAGCTTACAGAGTGTTCTTGCAGGTGGGGCACAGAAGAGGTTAATTACGGTACCTTAGTTCTTCTGCTTTTCTAGCAGACCGGAGCCCAGCTGACAGGAATCCAGTAGAGATGGTGTCAAGGTTCACACTGACACTAACAGCTGTAACTTGAGCAGGATTTGTGATCCACATGAAATTTGCAATGAATTGCAGCAAATCTGTGACACTCTAACTTGCTCAGGCTCAGTATCTGAACATACAGATGTTTGCAATGATCACTGGCTTCAGGATTTTTTTTTTTTTGTTGTTGTTGTTTTGTTTTTCCACGAGACAGGGTTTCCCTGTAGCTGAAGTTTAACGGCCTGGTGTTTTTGTGACTTACTGCTTCAAAGAACTTCTCCATTTCTTTATCCCTAAGGGAAAAGAAATATAATCACTAAATACATTTAAGTGTCTTTCAACCATTTTAGATCCCTCTGTTGAGAGTTCTCTGTTTAGGTCTGTACTCCATTTTTTAAAATTGGATTATTTGTTCTTTGGATGACCAATTTCTCGACTTCTTTGTGTATTTTGGAGATTAGTGAAGATCTTTTCCCATTCTGTAAGGCCGTCGTTTTGTCTTGTTGGCCATGTTCTTTGCTTTACAGAAGCTTTTCAGTTTCAGGAGGTCTCACTTATTAATTGTTTCTCTCAGTGTCTGTTTTTTTTTTCTTTTTTTTTTCTTTTTTCTTTCTTTCTTTTTTCTTTTTTTTCTTTTTTTCTTTTTTTCTTTTTTTCTTCTTCTTCTTTTCTTTTTTTTTCTTTTTTTTCTCTCTTTAGTTTTTTTCTTTGTTCTTTTGTTTTGTTTTGTTTTTCTTTTTTTTTTCTTTTTTCTTTTTTTTCTTTTTCTCTCAGTGTCTGTGCTACTGGGGTTCTATTTAGCAAGCGTTCTCCTGTGCCAATGTGTTCAAGTGCATTTGATATTTTTATTTTTATATTCTTTTATTGTGGATGAAGTCAATTATTTGAACTCTCAAATATTTTTATTGTTATTATCTCTCTATTTGTTTGCTTATTTGTGGTTGTTCACCAACTTGACTATCTAGAGGAAGTAAAAGTCGTAACAAGGTTTCCGTAGGTGAACCTGTGGAAGGATCATTAACGTGAGAGAGCAGCGGCGGCGGCTCTGCCCGCCCGCTCGCCTGCCTCGCCCGAGTTCTCGCCGGGAGGCGCGCTCCCCGGGTCGCACGTGTGTTGTGCGCACGAAAGTGTGCGTGCGCACGGGCGCGCGTGGCGGTCGTGAGAGAGAGGTCGAGAGAGGGGGAAGGGGGACGGGCGCCGGCTCGCCCGCCCTCCTCGCCCCGTCCGAGGACCCGTGTCTGGCTCTGCCGCTGGCGGCTCACGGCGGACGGCGGCTCTCTTCCCGCTCTCGCTCTCCTCCGTCCACTCCCGCTGCTTGCCTCACCGCACCGCAGCGGCCCGCGGGTGTGTCCCCTCTTTCCCGGGCACGCGCCTTTCCCTCTCCATCCCTCTTCCCGGGGGAGGATGGGCGAGGGTCTGGCGGCGCCCCGGGCCCCCTCTCGCCGGCGACCTCCGCTCGCGCGCCGTGGCGCCGCGGTGCGCCTGTCGGGGAGGCGGCGGAGGTTGGGCGCACTTTTTTTTCCCCCCTCTCCACCTCCTTCTCCAAAGGACCGGGGTAGACCAGTAGTCCCTCCCACCGGGCGGGAGGCCATTTTTTTCCCCCGGGGATGCGGCGGGTCGACCAGATGTCCCGCTGGACTCTTTTTTTTTTTTTTTTTTTAATGTATAATATATATTATATCTTCCTAGACCTGACGGGTCGACCAGTTGTCTCTGTGCACTTCCTTTTTTTTTGACGGACTGGAAGCGGGTCGACCAGTTGTCCGATTAAATATTTGGCCTTAAAATGCTAAGTACCGGGGTCGACCAGTTGGCCTTGTGAACTTGGGTCGACCAGTTGTCTTTTTCCATGTCTTGATTGAATGATGTCATTCTTCAATGTGTTGGTGGTTAGTTTATCTCTTTTGTTCTCTATGCCAACACGCCCCACTCACCAAACACTTTTTTTTTTAATTTATTTATTTACTTATTTTTATTTTACTTTTTTATTATTTATTTATTTATTTATACATACATACATACATCCTGTCTATCTGTCCAGATGGGGCAGGGGTAGAAGGGGCTAGCTATGAGAGGAAGGTGCTCGGTGGGCATCCAGTTGTAAATAAGGCTGGGAATAAATAGCTGAATATTAATTCATTTGAGTAATATTAAAACTGTTCAAGTAGAAAACAATTGCTTTCTTTTTCTGTTTGCCCAGAGATCTGACTGACTGCAACTTGGAAAGAAGACGGCCCTGCTGGACAGAGACCTCCCTCCTGCTTTGGGTGGGTCGACCAGTTTACATGTTTATTTCCACGTTTTGTCTTTTATGGATTGAATGGATGTGTCTCTCTCTCTTTTTTTTTTTTTTTTTGGTTTTTCGAGACAGGGTTTCTCTGTGGCTTTGGAGCCTGTTCTGGAACTAGCACTGTAGACCAGGCTGGTCTCGAACTCACAGAGATCTGCCTACCTCTGCCTCCCGAGTACTGGGATTAAAGGCGTGCGCCACCATCGCCCGGCTCTCATTTTTTTTTTCACGATTGCTTGCTTGCTTGCTTGCTTACTTACTTACTTACTTACTATCTGTTCAGCCCATCTCATTTACTTACTTCTTTAAAAAAAAATGACCCACCTAGTTATTTACTTACTTACTTACTTACTTACTTGTTCATTCATTCCTTCATTTCCTTATCTTCTTTCATATATCTGTTTATTTATCTGCTGATTTAGCGTGACTCATTTACTTATTGAATGTTTCAATTATTATTTAGTTTTATTCATTTATTCATTCTTTATGTCTATTTTTATGTATGTATTTACTTACTTTCTTAATTTTTTTTTTTACTTTTTAAAATTTACTTAATTGTTTTCTTTCTTTGGGAATGTAGATTCTTTCTTCCTTTCTTCCTTTCTTTCCTTCTTTCTGTCTCCTGACTGTCACTGGCTAAGAAAATGGTGGCCTCCATGTCACTGGTCAGCATAGCAGCTCCTAAAATGGAATTTGATGAAGGGATACATAGATAGATAGATAGATAGATAGATAGATAGATAGATAGATAGATAGATAGATAGATAGATAGATTGGATGCGCACACGCTCACACACACACACACACACACACACACACACACACACACATATGCACGCACGTGCATGACATGTACAGATGGGGGGCGATTCCAATGTTTTCAGAGGAAGGTGCTCGCTGGTAATAATAAATGTGCTGGTAAATAAGGCTGGAAATAGCTGAATATTAAATCATTAAAACTCTTCAAATAAATAAAAAGCAATTCCATTTCTCTCTCTCTCTCTTTCTCACCATATACCAGCACATCTGAACTGACTGCAACATACAAAAGAAGAAGAAACACGGAAAGAAGACATCCCTTCTGGACAGGATCTGAGATGAGAATAAATTCATCGAATGGCTGCCAACAGCATTTCATTGAGAAGAGATTCCACATTTTATGCTGTACAGTTACTTAGTTAGATAGATAGATAAAGAGAGGCCTGTGAACTGGGGTGGGCTGTGGCTTCTCAGGTCACCTCAGGTCAGGGAGGGGCTGAGGAGTGTCCCATTGGCCTTGACAATAGGCAGGAGTCAGAGGTTAATGTCAGGGCAGGGCCTGAGAGTTCCTCAAAGGGAATGAATGGAGACCCTTGCTTACCTAAGAAATGCCTGACCTTGGAAAAGGACTTGTGGAAAGCGGGCCCTTGAAACTGTGGTTTCACGTCTTACTAGAAAGCTCCCTCTTGGAAGGGAAAGTCATCGTGATATCTTACTCTTTTCCCAAGGATACCCTACCTACCCTTCTGATCATTCTTACTGAATTAAGTCTTCCACTGCAAATAAATAAATAAATAAATAATAAATGAAGTGGGTGAGTGAGTGAGTGAGTGAGTAAGTAAGTAAGTAAGTAAGTAAACAAGCAAATACGTGGATGGACAAATAAATACAAAGTTTGCTGTTGTTGACTGACTTTTGATTTCATAATGAATCTCTCTCTCTCTCTCTCTCTCTCTCTCTCTCACACACACACACACACACTAAATATACAATAAAAGGAAGCATAACACCTTTACTCAGGGGGCAGAGTGAACTCTGAAAGTTTTCCAGGCGGGGGTTGGGGGGGAGAGACAGAATATAAGAACAAAATGAGAAACAAGGAAAAATAGTGTTGGCTGGCTGGCCGGCTTTCAGTTCCCTGACAGAAATGAGCACATTGTGGAGGAAACACAAAGTTGTTACACTATGTGGGTGTGATGAGGAGAGATTGTGAGTGAGTGTCCTGTCAGAACAAAGTTAGTCCCATAGTTGATGAAATTCATTATCCCAAAACTTCAGCAGAATATATCCCAAGTTTGCAAATGTGTGATCAGCTTGTGACAGGTTGGGCTGGAGATGCTGAGAACTGGGGAGCCCTCAATGCAAGAGCAGACACTCATTCCCATGAAGAGGGAGAGAGGGAGGGAGGGAGGGAGGGAGGGAGGGATCATTCATTCCTATACTCAAGTTTAAAGAAAGATGAGTGGCTATCTATGGAGAGACCACTCACAGATATGAAAAATCATTTCCTAAAAATCAAATTTCTCAGTCAGTATGCAACTGCTATGGTGCTTCTCCTAGATAGAGCAAAACACACAAACAAACTGATTCCTTGATCTAGAGCCACAGTGCACATGCTGTGGAAAAGGGGACATGGCCAACTTGAATCACAATATTCATCAGAGCATGAAAAGAGCGTAAAAAGGACACAGAGGAGAGATAATTGTGGTCCTTCCTTCCTCCCTCCCTCCCTCCCTCCCTCCCTCCCTCCTTCCCTCAGGAAGTGACTGACAGATGAGACTTTGTCCAAGCAGGTTCTGTCTGAAATACCAGACTTGAGTTTCCCCCTCTGTGGGTATTAGCTAATCAGTCCTCCCTTCTTTCTGTAGGAAGGTGGTGCATGTCTCTCAGAACTTACCTGGTTTCCTCTGCACCAGGTGAACCAGGGAAAAGCTTTCTAAGCCTTATTCAGACCCATAGAGGCTGCGCTGTGTGTGACTTCAGAGACCTCAGGGAGTATAGGGGTGGGTGGGTGCTTGATGCTTCAGACTCATGTCATTGAAGGACATAACATAGTCTGGATTCACAGAGATTCACAACACAGAGCCATTGTCACTTACTAACAGCTCAGGACACCCAGAGCTAACAAGAAATTGCAGTCTCAGCCGGGCTTTAATCACAGCACACACACAGATCTCTGTGAATTCAAAGATGGCCTGATTTACAGAGTGAGTTTTAGGACAGCCCAAGATACAAAAAGAAACCCTTTCTTGAAAAACAAAGCAAAACAGCAAAAGAAAGAAAGACAAGGAAAAAGAAAAAAATGGCAGTCTCTTTCCACTCTCTCCTCCATTGGCTCTTAAAGAGCTCTCAAGCTGAACTGGAGACCATGGTGTCACTCAAAACTGGGAAGCCAGAAACCTTAGGGGGGTCACAGGAGTCGGACTGACTGCAGCACTTGATGCCTCAACCCTGCTAATGGCTGTGATATAAGGCATGGTAAAATACGGGCTTTGGCAGAGCACTACTCCCCTTTCTCTATTATTATTGCTACACAACGAAAAGGACCGGGGGGGGGGGTGATGATGTGCAGTCAGTGCTGGTATTGAAATCTCACTGACTCCTTCCGCACTCCTTGTCAATTCCCGACTTTGTCAAATCAACTATCGTGAATCTTTGATGTGGGTTGGCCCTTTAGGAACTCAGAGAAACAAGACAGACAGACCTGTTTCATCCCAGAAACCTCCCAGTTCCTGAGCCCTAGCCCTGGAATTCTCAAAGCCATCACATCCAGAAATCTCTCTAGTCCCTGCTAGTGGTGAACTCACCTCGTCTTCCCCAGGACCACTAATTATTTCTCCATGTTTTCCTGTGAGATCTGAGGCCAGCTTTCTTCTTCCTCCCTCTGGCCTCTCCACGAACGATCTCCATTCTCTAGACAACATGTCTAGAACCGAGTCTTATAGGCACCGAGAGAGTGTGTCTTGAGGGCAGTTGGCGTTTCTAGGACACGAGTGACATCACAAAATTCCGAGAGCTCTCTGGGATACCGTGGAATTTCCAGAGAAGGGACTGCTGATGTCGTGAGGCACGGCCTTTACCTCCTTGCTGATATTTCTCCCCGAACTGACCGACCGACCGACCGACCGACCAACCGGAACCTGAGGTTTCCTTTCCAGGAGTCTCTCCTGCGACACAGAGGGAGCCATTCAGGATTTCCTCCTTCCAAAACCAGAAATTTCTCTCTGCTTCATTAATATCTTCTCACTACTTCCTGAACCCATGGGGAGTTAGTTAGTTGAACACTCACTTTTTTCATGAATGACCCTTCCTCCCTCTCCTGAACATCTCATATTACTGATTCATACTCAGTAAAACAGTAATATGAGAAATTAGGCCAGGAGGACATGGAAGATGAGGGTTGAGTCTTCTGAAGTGAACAAGCACTTAGGGAAGGCTAAACTTAAGGGAATTTGACTCTGAGTGGCAAGACATGAATAGCTGCTGCCAAGGCACAGATACAGGCACCAACTGGGCCCTCGGCATCCTCCTGCATCATCAGAGCTGTGTGGGAAACTCAGCCCAAAGGAGGGGCCGTGTTCAAAGGGAGAGGGCATTTTCGAGGACAGCACTGTTTTCTTTTTCTTCTTTCTTTCTTTCTTTCTTTCTTTCTTTTTTTTTTTCGAGACAGGGTTGTTCTGTAGTTTTTTTTTTTTTGGAGTCTGTCCTGGAACTAGCTCTTGTAGACCAGGCTGGTCTTGAACTCACATGCTTTCTTTTTTTTTTCTATTGGATATTTTTGACTTCTTTATCAAAGATCAGGTGTTCGAAGATGTGTGGATCGATATCCGGGTCTTCTATTCGGTTCCATTGGTCCTCCTGTCTGTTCTTATGCCAGGACCAGGCTGTTTTCAGAACTGTAGCTTACAGAGTGTTCTTGCAGGTGGGGCACAGAAGAGGTTAATTACGGTACCTTAGTTCTTCTGCTTTTCTAGCAGACCGGAGCCCAGCTGACAGGAATCCAGTAGAGATGGTGTCAAGGTTCACACTGACACTAACAGCTGTAACTTGAGCAGGATTTGTGATCCACATGAAATTTGCAATGAATTGCAGCAAATCTGTGACACTCTAACTTGCTCAGGCTCAGTATCTGAACATACAGATGTTTGCAATGATCACTGGCTTCAGGATTTTTTTGTTGTTGTTGTTGTTGTTGTTTTGTTTTTCCACGAGACAGGGTTTCCCTGTAGCTGAAGTTTAACGGCCTGGTGTTTTTGTGACTTACTGCTTCAAAGAACTTCTCCATTTCTTTATCCCTAAGGGAAAAGAAATATAATCACTAAATACATTTAAGTGTCTTTCAACCATTTTAGATCCCTCTGTTGAGAGTTCTCTGTTTAGGTCTGTACTCCATTTTTTAAAATTGGATTATTTGTTCTTTGGATGACCAATTTCTCGACTTCTTTGTGTATTTTGGAGATTAGTGAAGATCTTTTCCCATTCTGTAAGGCCGTCGTTTTGTCTTGTTGGCCATGTTCTTTGCTTTACAGAAGCTTTTCAGTTTCAGGAGGTCTCACTTATTAATTGTTTCTCTCAGTGTCTGTTTTTTTTTCTTTTTTTTTTTTCTTTCTTTCTTTTTTCTTTTTTTTCTTTTTTTCTTTTTTTCTTTTTTTCTTCTTCTTCTTTTCTTTTTTTTTCTTTTTTTTCTCTCTTTAGTTTTTTTCTTTGTTCTTTTGTTTTGTTTTGTTTTTCTTTTTTTTTTCTTTTTTCTTTTTTTCTTTTTCTCTCAGTGTCTGTGCTACTGGGGTTCTATTTAGCAAGCGTTCTCCTGTGCCAATGTGTTCAAGTGCATTTGATATTTTTATTTTTATATTCTTTTATTGTGGATGAAGTCAATTATTTGAACTCTCAAATATTTTTATTGTTATTATCTCTCTATTTGTTTGCTTATTTGTGGTTGTTCACCAACTTGACTATCTAGAGGAAGTAAAAGTCGTAACAAGGTTTCCGTAGGTGAACCTGCGGAAGGATCATTAACGTGAGAGAGCAGCGGCGGCGGCTCTGCCCGCCCGCTCGCCTGCCTCGCCCGAGTTCTCGCCGGGAGGCGCGCTCCCCGGGTCGCACGTGTGTTGTGCGCATGGAAGTGTGCTTGCGCACGGGCGCGCGTGGCGGTCGTGAGAGAGAGGTCGAGAGAGGGGGAAGGGGGACGGGCGCCGGCTCGCCCGCCCTCCTCGCCCCGTCCGAGGACCCGTGTCTGGCTCTGCCGCTGGCGGCTCACGGCGGACGGCAGCTCTCTTCCCGCTCTCGCTCTCCTCCGTCCACTCCCGCTGCTTGCCTCACCGCACCGCAGCGGCCCGCGGGTGTGTCCCCTCTTTCCCGGGCGCGCGCCTTTCCCTCTCCATCCCTCTTCCCGGGGGAGGATGGGCGAGGGTCTGGCGGCGCCCCGGGCCCCCTCTCGCCGCCGACCTCCGCTCGCGTGCCGTGGCGCCGCTGCGCGTGTGTCAGGGAGGCGGCGGAGGTTGGGCGCACTTTTTTTTCCCCCCTCTCCACCTCCTTCTCCAAAGGACCGGGGTAGACCAGTAGTCCCTCCCACCGGGCGGGAGGCCATTTTTTTCCCCCGGGGATGCGGCGGGTCGACCAGATGTCCCGCTGGACTCTTTTTTTTTTTTTTTTTTAATGTATAATATATATTATATCTTCCTAGACCTGACGGGTCGACCAGTTGTCTCTGTGCACTTCCTTTTTTTTTGACGGACTGGAAGCGGGTCGACCAGTTGTCCGATTAAATATTTGGCCTTAAAATGCTAAGTACCGGGGTCGACCAGTTGGCCTTGTGAACTTGGGTCGACCAGTTGTCTTTTTCCATGTCTTGATTGAATGATGTCATTCTTCAATGTGTTGGTGGTTAGTTTATCTCTTTTGTTCTCTATGCCAACACGCCCCACTCACCAAACACTTTTTTTTAATTTATTTATTTACTTATTTTTATTTTACTTTTTTATTATTTATTTATTTATTTATACATATATACATACATCCTGTCTATCTGTCCAGATGGGGCAGGGGTAGAAGGGGCTAGCTATGAGAGGAAGGTGCTCGGTGGGCATCCAGTTGTAAATAAGGCTGGGAATAAATAGCTGAATATTAATTCATTTGAGTAATATTAAAACTGTTCAAGTAGAAAACAATTGCTTTCTTTTTCTGTTTGCCCAGAGATCTGACTGACTGCAACTTGGAAAGAAGACGACCCTGCTGGACAGAGACCTCCCTCCTGCTTTGGGTGGGTCGACCAGTTTACATGTTTATTTCCACGTTTTGTCTTTTATGGATTGAATGGATGTGTCTCTCTCTTTTTTTTTTTTTTTTTGGTTTTTCGAGACAGGGTTTCTCTGTGGCTTTGGAGCCTGTCCTGGAACTAGCACTGTAGACCAGGCTGGTCTTGAACTCACAGAGGTCCGCCTACCTCTGCCTCCCGAGTACTGGGATTAAAGGCGTGCGCCACCATCGCCCGGCTCTCATTTTTTTTTTTCACGATTGCTTGCTTGCTTGCTTGCTTACTTACTTACTTACTTACTATCTGTTCAGCCCATCTCATTTACTTACTTCTTTAAAAAAAATGACCCACCTAGTTATTTACTTACTTACTTACTTACTTACTTGTTCATTCATTCCTTCACTTCCTTATCTTCTTTCATATATCTGTTTATTTATCTGCTGATTTAGCGTGACTCATTTACTTATTGAATGTTTCAATTATTATTTAGTTTTATTCATTTATTCATTCTTTATGTCTATTTTTATGTATGTATTTACTTACTTTCTTATTTTTTTTTTACTTTTTAAAATTTACTTAATTTTTTTTCTTTCTTTGGGAATGTTGATTATTTCTTCCTTTCTTCCTTTCTTTCCTTCTTTCTGTCTCCTGACTGTCACTGGCTAAGAAAATGGTGGCCTCCATGTCACTGGTCAGCATAGCAGCTCCTAAAATGGAATTTGATGAAGGGATACATAGATAGATAGATAGATAGATAGATAGATAGATAGATAGATAGATAGATAGATAGATTGGATGCGCACACGCTCACACACACACACACACACACACACATATGCACGCACGTGCATGACATGTACAGATGGGGGGCGATTCCAATGTTTTCAGAGGAAGGTGCTCGCTGGTAATAATAAATGTGCTGGTAAATAAGGCTGGAAATAGCTGAATATTAAATCATTAAAACTCTTCAAATAAATAAAAAGCAATTCCATTTCTCTCTCTCTCTCTTTCTCACCATATACCAGCACATCTGAACTGACTGCAACATACAAAAGAAGAAGAAACACGGAAAGAAGACATCCCTGCTGGACAGGATCTGAGATGAGAATAAATTCATCGAATGGCTGCCAACAGCATTTCATTGAGAAGAGATTCCACATTTTATGCTGTACAGTTACTTAGTTAGATAGATAGATAAAGAGAGGCCTGTGAACTGGGGTGGGCTGTGGCTTCTCAGGTCACCTCAGGTCAGGGAGGGGCTGAGGAGTGTCCCATTGGCCTTGACAATAGGCAGGAGTCAGAGGTTAATGTCAGGGCAGGGCCTGAGAGTTCCTCAAAGGGAATGAATGGAGACCCTTGCTTACCTAAGAAATGCCTGACCTTGGAAAAGGACTTGTGGAAAGCGGGCCCTTGAAACTGTGGTTTCACGTCTTACTAGAAAGCTCCCTCTTGGAAGGGAAAGTCATCGTGATATCTTACTCTTTTCCCAAGGATACCCTACCTACCCTTCTGATCATTCTTACTGAATTAAGTCTTCCACTGCAAATAAATAAATAAATAAATAATAAATGAAGTGGGTGAGTGAGTGAGTGAGTGAGTAAGTAAGTAAGTAAGTAAGTAAACAAGCAAATACGTGGATGGACAAATAAATACAAAGTTTGCTGTTGTTGACTGACTTTTGATTTCATAATGAATCTCTCTCTCTCTCTCTCTCTCTCTCTCACACACACACACACACACACACTAAATATACAATAAAAGGAAGCATAACACCTTTACTCAGGGGGCAGAGTGAACTCTGAAAGTTTTCCAGGCGGGGGTTGGGGGGGAGAGACAGAATATAAGAACAAAATGAGAAACAAGGAAAAATAGTGTTGGCTGGCTGGCCGGCTTTCAGTTCCCTGACAGAAATGAGCACATTGTGGAGGAAACACAAAGTTGTTACACTATGTGGGTGTGATGAGGAGAGATTGTGAGTGAGTGTCCTGTCAGAACAAAGTTAGTCCCATAGTTGATGAAATTCATTATCCCAAAACTTCAGCAGAATATATCCCAAGTTTGCAAATGTGTGATCAGCTTGTGACAGGTTGGGCTGGAGATGCTGAGAACTGGGGAGCCCTCAATGCAAGAGCAGACACTCATTCCCATGAAGAGGGAGAGAGGGAGGGAGGGAGGGAGGGAGGGATCATTCATTCCTATACTCAAGTTTAAAGAAAGATGAGTGGCTATCTATGGAGAGACCACTCACAGATATGAAAAATCATTTCCTAAAAATCAAATTTCTCAGTCAGTATGCAACTGCTATGGTGCTTCTCCTAGATAGAGCAAAACACACAAACAAACTGATTCCTTGATCTAGAGCCACAGTGCACATGCTGTGGAAAAGGGGACATGGCCAACTTGAATCACAATATTCATCAGAGCATGAAAAGAGCGTAAAAAGGACACAGAGGAGAGATAATTGTGGTCCTTCCTTCCTCCCTCCCTCCCTCCCTCCCTCCCTCCCTCCCTCCTTCCTTCCCTCAGGAAGTGACTGACAGATGAGACTTTGTCCAAGCAGGTTCTGTCTGAAATACCAGACTTGAGTTTCCCCCTCTGTGGGTATTAGCTAATCAGTCCTCCCTTCTTTCTGTAGGAAGGTGGTGCATGTCTCTCAGAACTTACCTGGTTTCCTCTGCACCAGGTGAACCAGGGAAAAGCTTTCTAAGCCTTATTCAGACCCATAGAGGCTGCGCTGTGTGTGACTTCAGAGACCTCAGGGAGTATAGGGGTGGGTGGGTGCTTGATGCTTCAGACTCATGTCATTGAAGGACATAACATAGTCTGGATTCACAGAGATTCACAACACAGAGCCATTGTCACTTACTAACAGCTCAGGACACCCAGAGCTAACAAGAAATTGCAGTCTCAGCCGGGCTTTAATCACAGCACACACACAGATCTCTGTGAATTCAAAGATGGCCTGATTTACAGAGTGAGTTTTAGGACAGCCCAAGATACAAAAAGAAACCCTTTCTTGAAAAACAAAGCAAAACAGCAAAAGAAAGAAAGACAAGGAAAAAGAAAAAAATGGCAGTCTCTTTCCACTCTCTCCTCCATTGGCTCTTAAAGAGCTCTCAAGCTGAACTGGAGACCATGGTGTCACTCAAAACTGGGAAGCCAGAAACCTTAGGGGGGTCACAGGAGTCGGACTGACTGCAGCACTTGATGCCTCAACCCTGCTAATGGCTGTGATATAAGGCATGGTAAAATACGGGCTTTGGCAGAGCACTACTCCCCTTTCTCTATTATTATTGCTACACAACGAAAAGGACCGGGGGGGGGTGATGATGTGCAGTCAGTGCTGGTATTGAAATCTCACTGACTCCTTCCGCACTCCTTGTCAATTCCCGACTTTGTCAAATCAACTATCGTGAATCTTTGATGTGGGTTGGCCCTTTAGGAACTCAGAGAAACAAGACAGACAGACCTGTTTCATCCCAGAAACCTCCCAGTTCCTGAGCCCTAGCCCTGGAATTCTCAAAGCCATCACATCCAGAAATCTCTCTAGTCCCTGCTAGTGGTGAACTCACCTAGTCTTCCCCAGGACCACTAATTATTTCTCCATGTTTTCCTGTGAGATCTGAGGCCAGCTTTCTTCTTCCTCCCTCTGGCCTCTCCACGAACGATCTCCATTCTCTAGACAACATGTCTAGAACCGAGTCTTATAGGCACCGAGAGAGTGTGTCTTGAGGGCAGTTGGCGTTTCTAGGACACGAGTGACATCACAAAATTCCGAGAGCTCTCTGGGATACCGTGGAATTTCCAGAGAAGGGACTGCTGATGTCGTGAGGCACGGCCTTTACCTCCTTGCTGATATTTCTCCCCGAACTGACCGACCGACCGACCGACCGACCAACCGGAACCTGAGGTTTCCTTTCCAGGAGTCTCTCCTCCGACACAGAGGGAGCCATTCAGGATTTACTCCTTCCAAAACCAGAAATTTCTCTCTGCTTCATTAATATCTTCTCACTACTTCCTGAACCCATGGGGAGTTAGTTAGTTGAACACTCACTTTTTTCATGAATGACCCTTCCTCCCTCTCCTGAACATCTCATATTACTGATTCATACTCAGTAAAACAGTAATATGAGAAATTAGGCCAGGAGGACATGGAAGATGAGGGTTGAGTCTTCTGAAGTGAACAAGCACTTAGGGAAGGCTAAACTTAAGGGAATTTGACTCTGAGTGGCAAGACATGAATAGCTGCTGCCAAGGCACAGATACAGGCACCAACTGGGCCCTCGGCATCCTCCTGCATCATCAGAGCTGTGTGGGAAACTCAGCCCAAAGGAGGGGCCGTGTTCAAAGGGAGAGGGCATTTTCGAGGACAGCACTGTTTTCTTTTTCTTCTTTCTTTCTTTCTTTCTTTCTTTCTTTTTTTTTTTCGAGACAGGGTTGTTCTGTAGTTTTTTTTTTTTTGGAGCCTGTCCTGGAACTAGCTCTTGTAGACCAGGCTGGTCTTGAACTCACATGCTTTCTTTTTTTTTTCTATTGGATATTTTTGACTTCTTTATCAAAGATCAGGTGTTCGAAGATGTGTGGATCGATATCCGGGTCTTCTATTCGGTTCCATTGGTCCTCCTGTCTGTTCTTATGCCAGGACCAGGCTGTTTTCAGAACTGTAGCTTACAGAGTGTTCTTGCAGGTGGGGCACAGAAGAGGTTAATTACGGTACCTTAGTTCTTCTGCTTTTCTAGCAGACCGGAGCCCAGCTGACAGGAATCCAGTAGAGATGGTGTCAAGGTTCACACTGACACTAACAGCTGTAACTTGAGCAGGATTTGTGATCCACATGAAATTTGCAATGAATTGCAGCAAATCTGTGACACTCTAACTTGCTCAGGCTCAGTATCTGAACATACAGATGTTTGCAATGATCACTGGCTTCAGGATTTTTTTGTTGTTGTTGTTGTTGTTGTTTTGTTTTTCCACGAGACAGGGTTTCCCTGTAGCTGAAGTTTAACGGCCTGGTGTTTTTGTGACTTACTGCTTCAAAGAACTTCTCCATTTCTTTATCCCTAAGGGAAAAGAAATATAATCACTAAATACATTTAAGTGTCTTTCAACCATTTTAGATCCCTCTGTTGAGAGTTCTCTGTTTAGGTCTGTACTCCATTTTTTAAAATTGGATTATTTGTTCTTTGGATGACCTATTTCTCGACTTCTTTGTGTATTTTGGAGATTAGTGAAGATCTTTTCCCATTCTGTAAGGCCGTCGTTTTGTCTTGTTGGCCATGTTCTTTGCTTTACAGAAGCTTTTCAGTTTCAGGAGGTCTCACTTATTAATTGTTTCTCTCAGTGTCTGTTTTTTTTTCTTTTTTTTTTTTCTTTCTTTCTTTTTTCTTTTTTTTCTTTTTTTCTTTTTTTCTTTTTTTCTTCTTCTTCTTTTCTTTTTTTTTCTTTTTTTTCTCTCTTTAGTTTTTTTCTTTGTTCTTTTGTTTTGTTTTGTTTTTCTTTTTTTTTTCTTTTTTCTTTTTTTTCTTTTTCTCTCAGTGTCTGTGCTACTGGGGTTCTATTTAGCAAGCGTTCTCCTGTGCCAATGTGTTCAAGTGCATTTGATATTTTTATTTTTATATTCTTTTATTGTGGATGAAGTCAATTATTTGAACTCTCAAATATTTTTATTGTTATTATCTCTCTATTTGTTTGCTTATTTGTGGTTGTTCACCAACTTGACTATCTAGAGGAAGTAAAAGTCGTAACAAGGTTTCCGTAGGTGAACCTGCGGAAGGATCATTAACGTGAGAGAGCAGCGGCGGCGGCTCTGCCCGCCCGCTCGCCTGCCTCGCCCGAGTTCTCGCCGGGAGGCGCGCTCCCCGGGTCGCACGTGTGTTGTGCGCATGGAAGTGTGCTTGCGCACGGGCGCGCGTGGCGGTCGTGAGAGAGAGGTCGAGAGAGGGGGAAGGGGGACGGGCGCCGGCTCGCCCGCCCTCCTCGCCCCGTCCGAGGACCCGTGTCTGGCTCTGCCGCTGGCGGCTCACGGCGGACGGCGGCTCTCTTCCCGCTCTCGCTCTCCTCCGTCCACTCCCGCTGCTTGCCTCACCGCACCGCAGCGGCCCGCGGGTGTGTCCCCTCTTTCCCGGGCGCGCGCCTTTCCCTCTCCATCCCTCTTCCCGGGGGAGGATGGGCGAGGGTCTGGCGGCGCCCCGGGCCCCCTCTCGCCGCCGACCTCCACTCGCGTGCCGTGGCGCCGCTGCGCGTGTGTCAGGGAGGCGGCGGAGGTTGGGCGCACTTTTTTTTCCCCCCTCTCCACCTCCTTCTCCAAAGGACCGGGGTAGACCAGTAGTCCCTCCCACCGGGCGGGAGGCCATTTTTTTCCCCCGGGGATGCGGCGGGTCGACCAGATGTCCCGCTGGACTCTTTTTTTTTTTTTTTTTAATGTATAATATATATTATATCTTCCTAGACCTGACGGGTCGACCAGTTGTCTCTGTGCACTTCCTTTTTTTTGACGGACTGGAAGCGGGTCGACCAGTTGTCCGATTAAATATTTGGCCTTAAAATGCTAAGTACCGGGGTCGACCAGTTGGCCTTGTGAACTTGGGTCGACCAGTTGTCTTTTTCCATGTCTTGATTGAATGATGTCATTCTTCAATGTGTTGGTGGTTAGTTTATCTCTTTTGTTCTCTATGCCAACACGCCCCACTCACCAAACACTTTTTTTTAATTTATTTATTTACTTATTTTTATTTTACTTTTTTATTATTTATTTATTTATTTATACATATATACATACATCCTGTCTATCTGTCCAGATGGGGCAGGGGTAGAAGGGGCTAGCTATGAGAGGAAGGTGCTCGGTGGGCATCCAGTTGTAAATAAGGCTGGGAATAAATAGCTGAATATTAATTCATTTGAGTAATATTAAAACTGTTCAAGTAGAAAACAATTGCTTTCTTTTTCTGTTTGCCCAGAGATCTGACTGACTGCAACTTGGAAAGAAGACGACCCTGCTGGACAGAGACCTCCCTCCTGCTTTGGGTGGGTCGACCAGTTTACATGTTTATTTCCACGTTTTGTCTTTTATGGATTGAATGGATGTGTCTCTCTCTTTTTTTTTTTTTTTGGTTTTTCGAGACAGGGTTTCTCTGTGGCTTTGGAGCCTGTCCTGGAACTAGCACTGTAGACCAGGCTGGTCTCGAACTCACAGAGATCCGCCTACCTCTGCCTCCCGAGTACTGGGATTAAAGGCGTGCGCCACCATCGCCCGGCTCTCATTTTTTTTTTTCACGATTGCTTGCTTGCTTGCTTGCTTGCTTACTTACTTACTTACTTACTATCTGTTCAGCCCATCTCATTTACTTACTTCTTTAAAAAAAATGACCCACCTAGTTATTTACTTACTTACTTACTTACTTACTTGTTCATTCATTCCTTCACTTCCTTATCTTCTTTCATATATCTGTTTATTTATCTGCTGATTTAGCGTGACTCATTTACTTATTGAATGTTTCAATTATTATTTAGTTTTATTCATTTATTCATTCTTTATGTCTATTTTTATGTATGTATTTACTTACTTTCTTATTTTTTTTTTACTTTTTAAAATTTACTTAATTTTTTTTCTTTCTTTGGGAATGTTGATTATTTCTTCCTTTCTTCCTTTCTTTCCTTCTTTCTGTCTCCTGACTGTCACTGGCTAAGAAAATGGTGGCCTCCATGTCACTGGTCAGCATAGCAGCTCCTAAAATGGAATTTGATGAAGGGATACATAGATAGATAGATAGATAGATAGATAGATAGATAGATAGATAGATAGATAGATTGGAAGCGCACACGCTCACACACACACACACACACACACACATATGCACGCACGTGCATGACATGTACAGATGGGGGGCGATTCCAATGTTTTCAGAGGAAGGTGCTCGCTGGTAATAATAAATGTGCTGGTAAATAAGGCTGGAAATAGCTGAATATTAAATCATTAAAACTCTTCAAATAAATAAAAAGCAATTCCATTTCTCTCTCTCTCTCTTTCTCACCATATACCAGCACATCTGAACTGACTGCAACATACAAAAGAAGAAGAAACACGGAAAGAAGACATCCCTGCTGGACAGGATCTGAGATGAGAATAAATTCATCGAATGGCTGCCAACAGCATTTCATTGAGAAGAGATTCCACATTTTATGCTGTACAGTTACTTAGTTAGATAGATAGATAAAGAGAGGCCTGTGAACTGGGGTGGGCTGTGGCTTCTCAGGTCACCTCAGGTCAGGGAGGGGCTGAGGAGTGTCCCATTGGCCTTGACAATAGGCAGGAGTCAGAGGTTAATGTCAGGGCAGGGCCTGAGAGTTCCTCAAAGGGAATGAATGGAGACCCTTGCTTACCTAAGAAATGCCTGACCTTGGAAAAGGACTTGTGGAAAGCGGGCCCTTGAAACTGTGGTTTCACGTCTTACTAGAAAGCTCCCTCTTGGAAGGGAAAGTCATCGTGATATCTTACTCTTTTCCCAAGGATACCCTACCTACCCTTCTGATCATTCTTACTGAATTAAGTCTTCCACTGCAAATAAATAAATAAATAAATAATAAATGAAGTGGGTGAGTGAGTGAGTGAGTGAGTGAGTAAGTAAGTAAGTAAGTAAGTAAACAAGCAAATACGTGGATGGACAAATAAATACAAAGTTTGCTGTTGTTGACTGACTTTTGATTTCATAATGAATCTCTCTCTCTCTCTCTCTCTCACACACACACACACACACACACACTAAATATACAATAAAAGGAAGCATAACACCTTTACTCAGGGGGCAGAGTGAACTCTGAAAGTTTTCCAGGCGGGGGGGGGGGGAGAGACAGAATATAAGAACAAAATGAGAAACAAGGAAAAATAGTGTTGGCTGGCTGGCCGGCTTTCAGTTCCCTGACAGAAATGAGCACATTGTGGAGGAAACACAAAGTTGTTACACTATGTGGGTGTGATGAGGAGAGATTGTGAGTGAGTGTCCTGTCAGAACAAAGTTAGTCCCATAGTTGATGAAATTCATTATCCCAAAACTTCAGCAGAATATATCCCAAGTTTGCAAATGTGTGATCAGCTTGTGACAGGTTGGGCTGGAGATGCTGAGAACTGGGGAGCCCTCAATGCAAGAGCAGACACTCATTCCCATGAAGAGGGAGAGAGGGAGGGAGGGAGGGAGGGAGGGATCATTCATTCCTATACTCAAGTTTAAAGAAAGATGAGTGGCTATCTATGGAGAGACCACTCACAGATATGAAAAATCATTTCCTAAAAATCAAATTTCTCAGTCAGTATGCAACTGCTATGGTGCTTCTCCTAGATAGAGCAAAACACACAAACAAACTGATTCCTTGATCTAGAGCCACAGTGCACATGCTGTGGAAAAGGGGACATGGCCAACTTGAATCACAATATTCATCAGAGCATGAAAAGAGCGTAAAAAGGACACAGAGGAGAGATAATTGTGGTCCTTCCTTCCTCCCTCCCTCCCTCCCTCCCTCCTTCCCTCAGGAAGTGACTGACAGATGAGACTTTGTCCAAGCAGGTTCTGTCTGAAATACCAGACTTGAGTTTCCCCCTCTGTGGGTATTAGCTAATCAGTCCTCCCTTCTTTCTGTAGGAAGGTGGTGCATGTCTCTCAGAACTTACCTGGTTTCCTCTGCACCAGGTGAACCAGGGAAAAGCTTTCTAAGCCTTATTCAGACCCATAGAGGCTGCGCTGTGTGTGACTTCAGAGACCTCAGGGAGTATAGGGGTGGGTGGGTGCTTGATGCTTCAGACTCATGTCATTGAAGGACATAACATAGTCTGGATTCACAGAGATTCACAACACAGAGCCATTGTCACTTACTAACAGCTCAGGACACCCAGAGCTAACAAGAAATTGCAGTCTCAGCCGGGCTTTAATCACAGCACACACACAGATCTCTGTGAATTCAAAGATGGCCTGATTTACAGAGTGAGTTTTAGGACAGCCCAAGATACAAAAAGAAACCCTTTCTTGAAAAACAAAGCAAAACAGCAAAAGAAAGAAAGAAAAGGAAAAAGAAAAAAATGGCAGTCTCTTTCCACTCTCTCCTCCATTGGCTCTTAAAGAGCTCTCAAGCTGAACTGGAGACCATGGTGTCACTCAAAACTGGGAAGCCAGAAACCTTAGGGGGGTCACAGGAGTCGGACTGACTACAGCACTTGATGCCTCAACCCTGCTAATGGCTGTGATATAAGGCATGGTAAAATACGGGCTTTGGCAGAGCACTACTCCCCTTTCTCTATTATTATTGCTACACAACGAAAAGGACCGGGGGGGGGGGGTGATGATGTGCAGTCAGTGCTGGTATTGAAATCTCACTGACTCCTTCCGCACTCCTTGTCAATTCCCGACTTTGTCAAATCAACTATCGTGAATCTTTGATGTGGGTTGGCCCTTTAGGAACTCAGAGAAACAAGACAGACAGACCTGTTTCATCCCAGAAACCTCCCAGTTCCTGAGCCCTAGCCCTGGAAGTCTCAAAGCCATCACATCCAGAAATCTCTCTAGTCCCTGCTAGTGGTGAACTCACTTCGTCTTCCCCAGGACCACTAATTATTTCTCCATGTTTTCCTGTGAGATCTGAGGCCAGCTTTCTTCTTCCTCCCTCTGGCCTCTCCACGAACGATCTCCATTCTCTAGACAACATGTCTAGAACCGAGTCTTATAGGCACCGAGAGAGTGTGTCTTGAGGGCAGTTGGCGTTTCTAGGACACGAGTGACATCACAAAATTCCGAGAGCTCTCTGGGATACCGTGGAATTTCCAGAGAAGGGACTGCTGATGTCGTGAGGCACGGCCTTTACCTCCTTGCTGATATTTCTCCCCGAACTGACCGACCGACCGACCGACCGACCAACCGGAACCTGAGGTTTCCTTTCCAGGAGTCTCTCCTCCGACACAGAGGGAGCCATTCAGGATTTCCTCCTTCCAAAACCAGAAATTTCTCTCTGCTTCATTAATATCTTCTCACTACTTCCTGAACCCATGGGGAGTTAGTTAGTTGAACACTCACTTTTTTCATGAATGACCCTTCCTCCCTCTCCTGAACATCTCATATTACTGATTCATACTCAGTAAAACAGTAATATGAGAAATTAGGCCAGGAGGACATGGAAGATGAGGGTTGAGTCTTCTGAAGTGAACAAGCACTTAGGGAAGGCTAAACTTAAGGGAATTTGACTCTGAGTGGCAAGACATGAATAGCTGCTGCCAAGGCACAGATACAGGCACCAACTGGGCCCTCGGCATCCTCCTGCATCATCAGAGCTGTGTGGGAAACTCAGCCCAAAGGAGGGGCCGTGTTCAAAGGGAGAGGGCATTTTCGAGGACAGCACTGTTTTCTTTTTCTTCTTTCTTTCTTTCTTTCTTTCTTTCTTTCTTTCTTTCTTTCTTTCTTTCTTTTTTTTTTTTCGAGACAGGGTTGTTCTGTAGTTTTTTTTTTTTTGGAGCCTGTCCTGGAACTAGCTCTTGTAGACCAGGCTGGTCTTGAACTCACATGCTTTCTTTTTTTTTCTATTGGATATTTTTGACTTCTTTATCAAAGATCAGGTGTTCGAAGATGTGTGGATCGATATCCGGGTCTTCTATTCGGTTCCATTGGTCCTCCTGTCTGTTCTTATGCCAGGACCAGGCTGTTTTCAGAACTGTAGCTTACAGAGTGTTCTTGCAGGTGGGGCACAGAAGAGGTTAATTACGGTACCTTAGTTCTTCTGCTTTTCTAGCAGACCGGAGCCCAGCTGACAGGAATCCAGTAGAGATGGTGTCAAGGTTCACACTGACACTAACAGCTGTAACTTGAGCAGGATTTGTGATCCACATGAAATTTGCAATGAATTGCAGCAAATCTGTGACACTCTAACTTGCTCAGGCTCAGTATCTGAACATACAGATGTTTGCAATGATCACTGGCTTCAGGATTTTTTTTTTGTTGTTGTTGTTGTTGTTTTGTTTTTCCACGAGACAGGGTTTCCCTGTAGCTGAAGTTTAACGGCCTGGTGTTTTTGTGACTTACTGCTTCAAAGAACTTCTCCATTTCTTTATCCCTAAGGGAAAAGAAATATAATCACTAAATACATTTAAGTGTCTTTCAACCATTTTAGATCCCTCTGTTGAGAGTTCTCTGTTTAGGTCTGTACTCCATTTTTTAAAATTGGATTATTTGTTCTTTGGATGACCAATTTCTCGACTTCTTTGTGTATTTTGGAGATTAGTGAAGATCTTTTCCCATTCTGTAAGGCCGTCGTTTTGTCTTCTTGGCCATGTTCTTTGCTTTACAGAAGCTTTTCAGTTTCAGGAGGTCTCACTTATTAATTGTTTCTCTCAGTGTCTGTTTTTTTTTCTTTTTTCTTTCTTTTTTTTTCTTTTCTTTTTTTTCTTTTTTCCTTTTTTTCTTTTTTTTCTTCTTCTTCTTTCCTTTTTTTTTCTTTTTTTTCTCTCTTTAGTTTTTTTCTTTGTTCTTTTTTTTTTGTTTTGTTTTTCTTTTTTCTTTTTTTTCTTTTTCTCTCAGTGTCTGTGCTACTGGGGTTCTATTTAGCAAGCGTTCTCCTGTGCCAATGTGTTCAAGTGCATTTGATATTTTTATTTTTATATTCTTTTATTGTGGATGAAGTCAATTATTTGAACTCTCAAATATTTTTATTGTTATTATCTCTCTATTTGTTTGCTTATTTGTGGTTGTTCACCAACTTGACTATCTAGAGGAAGTAAAAGTCGTAACAAGGTTTCCGTAGGTGAACCTGCGGAAGGATCATTAACGTGAGAGAGCAGCGGCGGCGGCTCTGCCCGCCCGCTCGCCTGCCTCGCCCGAGTTCTCGCCGGGAGGCGCGCTCCCCGGGTCGCACGTGTGTTGTGCGCACGGAAGTGTGCGTGCGCACGGGCGCGCGTGGCTGTCGTAAGAGAGAGGTCGAGAGAGGGGGAAGGGGGACGGGCGCCGGCTCGCCCGCCCTCCTCGCCCCGTCCGAGGACCCGTGTCTGGCTCTGCCGCTGGCGGCTCACGGCGGACGGCGGCTCTCTTCCCGCTCTCGCTCTCCTCCGTCCACTCCCGCTGCTTGCCTCACCGCACCACAGCGGCCCGCGGGTGTGTCCCCTCTTTCCCGGGCGCGCGCCTTTCCCTCTCCATCCCTCTTCCCGGGGGAGGATGGGCGAGGGTCTGGCGACGCCCCGGGCCCCCTCTCGCCGCCGACCTCCGCTCGCGTGCCGTGGCGCCGCGGCGCGCCTGTCGGGGAGGCGGCGGAAGTTGGGCGCACTTTTTTTTCCCCCCTCTCCACCTCCTTCTCCAAAGGACCGGGGTAGACCAGTAGTCCCTCCCACCGGGCGGGAGGCCATTTTTTTCCCCCGGGGATGCGGCGGGTCGACCAGATGTCCCGCTGGACTCTTTTTTTTTTTTTTTTTTTAATGTATAATATATATTATATCTTCCTAGACCTGACGGGTCGACCAGTTGTCTCTGTGCACTTCCTTTTTTTTGACGGACTGGAAGCGGGTCGACCAGTTGTCCGATTAAATATTTGGCCTTAAAATGCTAAGTACCGGGGTCGACCAGTTGGCCTTGTGAACTTGGGTCGACCAGTTGTCTTTTTCCATGTCTTGATTGAATGATGTCATTCTTCAATGTGTTGGTGGTTAGTTTGAATGATGTCATTCTTCAATGTGTTGGTGGTTAGTTTATCTCTTTTGTTCTCTATGCCAACACGCCCCACTCACCAAACACTTTTTTTTTAATTTATTTATTTACTTATTTTTATTTTACTTTTTTATTATTTATTTATTTATACATACATACATACATCCTGTCTATCTGTCCAGATGGGGCAGGGGTAGAAGGGGCTAGCTATGAGAGGAAGGTGCTCGGTGGGCATCCAGTTGTTAATAAGGCTGGGAATAAATAGCTGAATATTAATTCATTTGAGTAATATTAAAACTGTTCAAGTAGAAAACAATTGCTTTCTTTTTCTGTTTGCCCAGAGATCTGACTGACTGCAACTTGGAAAGAAGACGGCCCTGCTGGACAGAGACCTCCCTCCTGCTTTGGGTGGGTCGACCAGTTTACATGTTTATTTCCACGTTTTGTCTTTTATGGATTGAATGGATGTGTCTCTTTTTTTTTTTTTTTTTTGGTTTTTCGAGACAGGGTTTCTCTGTGGCTTTGGAGCCTGTCCTGGAACTAGCACTGTAGACCAGGCTGGTCTCGAACTCACAGAGATCCGCCTACCTCTGCCTCCCGAGTACTGGGATTAAAGGCGTGCGCCACCATCGCCCGGCTCTCATTTTTTTTTTCACGATTGCTTGCTTGCTTGCTTGCTTACTTACTTACTTACTTACTTACTATCTGTTCAGCCCATCTCATTTACTTACTTCTTTAAAAAAAATGACCCACCTAGTTATTTACTTACTTACTTACTTACTTGTTTATTCATTCCTTCACTTCCTTATCTTCTTTCATATATCTGTTTATTTATCTGCTGATTTAGCATGACTCATTTACTTATTGAATGTTTCAATTATTATTTAGTTTTATTCATTTATTCATTCTTTATGTCTATTTTTATGTATGTATTTACTTACTTTCTTAATTTTTTTTTTTACTTTTTAAAATTTACTTAATTTTTTTCTTTCTTTGGGAATGTAGATTCTTTCTTCCTTTCTTCCTTTCTTTCCTTCTTTCTGTCTCCTGACTGTCACTGGCTAAGAAAATGGTGGCCTCCATGTCACTGGTCAGCATAGCAGCTCCTAAAATGGAATTTGATGAAGGGATACATAGATAGATAGATAGATAGATAGATAGATTGATAGATAGATAGATAGATAGATAGATAGATGGGATGCGCACACGCTCACACACACACACACACACACACACATATGCACGCACGTGCATGGCATGTACAGATGGGGGGCGATTCCAATGTTTTCAGAGGAAGGTGCTCGCTGGTAATAATAAATGTGCTGGTAAATAAGGCTGGAAATAGCTGAATATTAAATCATTAAAACTCTTCAAATAAATAAAAAGCAATTCCATTTCTCTCTCTCTCTCTTTCTCACCATATACCAGCACATCTGAACTGACTGCAACATACAAAAGAAGAAGAAACACGGAAAGAAGACATCCCTGCTGGACAGGATCTGAGATGAGAATAAATTCATCGAATGGCTGCCAACAGCATTTCATTGAGAAGAGATTCCACATTTTATGCTGTACAGTTACTTAGTTAGATAGATAGATAAAGAGAGGCCTGTGAACTGGGGTGGGCTGTGGCTTCTCAGGTCACCTCAGGTCAGGGAGGGGCTGAGGAGTGTCCCATTGGCCTTGACAATAGGCAGGAGTCAGAGGTTAATGTCAGGGCAGGGCCTGAGAGTTCCTCAAAGGGAATGAATGGAGACCCTTGCTTACCTAAGAAATGCCTGACCTTGGAAAAGGACTTGTGGAAAGCGGGCCCTTGAAACTGTGGTTTCACGTCTTACTAGAAAGCTCCCTCTTGGAAGGGAAAGTCATCGTGATATCTTACTCTTTTCCCAAGGATACCCTACCTACCCTTCTGATCATTCTTACTGAATTAAGTCTTCCACTGCAAATAAATAAATAAATAAATAATAAATGAAGTGGGTGAGTGAGTGAGTGAGTGAGTAAGTAAGTAAGTAAGTAAACAAGCAAATACGTGGATGGACAAATAAATACAAAGTTTGCTGTTGTTGACTGACTTTTGATTTCATAATGAATCTCTCTCTCTCTCTCTCTCTCTCTCTCTCTCTCACACACACACACACACACACACTAAATATACAATAAAAGGAAGCATAACACCTTTACTCAGGGGGCAGAGTGAACTCTGAAAGTTTTCCAGGCGGGGGGGGGGGAGAGACAGAATATAAGAACAAAATGAGAAACAAGGAAAAATAGTGTTGGCTGGCTGGCCGGCTTTCAGTTCCCTGACAGAAATGAGCACATTGTGGAGGAAACACAAAGTTGTTACACTATGTGGGTGTGATGAGGAGAGATTGTGAGTGAGTGTCCTGTCAGAACAAAGTTAGTCCCATAGTTGATGAAATTCATTATCCCAAAACTTCAGCAGAATATATCCCAAGTTTGCAAATGTGTGATCAGCTTGTGACAGGTTGGGCTGGAGATGCTGAGAACTGGGGAGCCCTCAATGCAAGAGCAGACACTCATTCCCATGAAGAGGGAGAGAGGGAGGGAGGGAGGGAGGGAGGGAGGGATCATTCATTCCTATACTCAAGTTTAAAGAAAGATGAGTGGCTATCTATGGAGAGACCACTCACAGATATGAAAAATCATTTCCTAAAAATCAAATTTCTCAGTCAGTATGCAACTGCTATGGTGCTTCTCCTAGATAGAGCAAAACACACAA
This sequence comes from Microtus pennsylvanicus, assembly GCF_037038515.1. Taxonomy (NCBI): domain Eukaryota; kingdom Metazoa; phylum Chordata; class Mammalia; order Rodentia; family Cricetidae; genus Microtus; species Microtus pennsylvanicus. The sequence continues at coordinate 65,489 of NW_027460899.1, forward strand.
ACAAACTGATTCCTTGATCTAGAGCCACAGTGCACATGCTGTGGAAAAGGGGACATGGCCAACTTGAATCACAATATTCATCAGAGCATGAAAAGAGCGTAAAAAGGACACAGAGGAGAGATAATTGTGGTCCTTCCTTCCTCCCTCCCTCCCTCCCTCCCTCCCTCCCTCCCTCCCTCCCTCCCTCCTTCCCTCAGGAAGTGACTGACAGATGAGACTTTGTCCAAGCAGGTTCTGTCTGAAATACCAGACTTGAGTTTCCCCCTCTGTGGGTATTAGCTAATCAGTCCTCCCTTCTTTCTGTAGGAAGGTGGTGCATGTCTCTCAGAACTTACCTGGTTTCCTCTGCACCAGGTGAACCAGGGAAAAGCTTTCTAAGCCTTATTCAGACCCATAGAGGCTGCGCTGTGTGTGACTTCAGAGACCTCAGGGAGTATAGGGGTGGGTGGGTGCTTGATGCTTCAGACTCATGTCATTGAAGGACATAACATAGTCTGGATTCACAGAGATTCACAACACAGAGCCATTGTCACTTACTAACAGCTCAGGACACCCAGAGCTAACAAGAAATTGCAGTCTCAGCCGGGCTTTAATCACAGCACACACACAGATCTCTGTGAATTCAAAGATGGCCTGATTTACAGAGTGAGTTTTAGGACAGCCCAAGATACACAAAGAAACCCTTTCTTGAAAAACAAAGCAAAACAGCAAAAGAAAGAAAGAAAAGGAAAAAGAAAAAAATGGCAGTCTCTTTCCACTCTCTCCTCCATTGGCTCTTAAAGAGCTCTCAAGCTGAACTGGAGACCATGGTGTCACTCAAAACTGGGAAGCCAGAAACCTTAGGGGGGTCACAGGAGTCGGACTGACTGCAGCACTTGATGCCTCAACCCTGCTAATGGCTGTGATATAAGGCATGGTAAAATACGGGCTTTGGCAGAGCACTACTCCCCTTTCTCTATTATTATTGCTACACAACGAAAAGGACCGGGGGGGGGGGGGTGATGATGTGCAGTCAGTGCTGGTATTGAAATCTCACTGACTCCTTCCGCACTCCTTGTCAATTCCCGACTTTGTCAAATCAACTATCGTGAATCTTTGATGTGGGTTGGCCCTTTAGGAACTCAGAGAAACAAGACAGACAGACCTGTTTCATCCCAGAAACCTCCCAGTTCCTGAGCCCTAGCCCTGGAAGTCTCAAAGCCATCACATCCAGAAATCTCTCTAGTCCCTGCTAGTGGTGAACTCACTTCGTCTTCCCCAGGACCACTAATTATTTCTCCATGTTTTCCTGTGAGATCTGAGGCCAGCTTTCTTCTTCCTCCCTCTGGCCTCTCCACGAACGATCTCCATTCTCTAGACAACATGTCTAGAACCGAGTCTTATAGGCACCGAGAGAGTGTGTCTTGAGGGCAGTTGGCGTTTCTAGGACACGAGTGACATCACAAAATTCCGAGAGCTCTCTGGGATACCGTGGAATTTCCAGAGAAGGGACTGCTGATGTCGTGAGGCACGGCCTTTACCTCCTTGCTGATATTTCTCCCCGAACTGACCGACCGACCGACCGACCGACCAACCGGAACCTGAGGTTTCCTTTCCAGGAGTCTCTCCTCCGACACAGAGGGAGCCATTCAGGATTTCCTCCTTCCAAAACCAGAAATTTCTCTCTGCTTCATTAATATCTTCTCACTACTTCCTGAACCCATGGGGAGTTAGTTAGTTGAACACTCACTTTTTTCATGAATGACCCTTCCTCCCTCTCCTGAACATCTCATATTACTGATTCATACTCAGTAAAACAGTAATATGAGAAATTAGGCCAGGAGGACATGGAAGATGAGGGTTGAGTCTTCTGAAGTGAACAAGCACTTAGGGAAGGCTAAACTTAAGGGAATTTGACTCTGAGTGGCAAGACATGAATAGCTGCTGCCAAGGCACAGATACAGGCACCAACTGGGCCCTCGGCATCCTCCTGCATCATCAGAGCTGTGTGGGAAACTCAGCCCAAAGGAGGGGCCGTGTTCAAAGGGAGAGGGCATTTTCGAGGACAGCACTGTTTTCTTTTTCTTCTTTCTTTCTTTCTTTCTTTCTTTCTTTTTTTTTTTCGAGACAGGGTTGTTCTGTAGTTTTTTTTTTTTTGGAGCCTGTCCTGGAACTAGCTCTTGTAGACCAGGCTGGTCTTGAACTCACATGCTTTCTTTTTTTTTCTATTGGATATTTTTGACTTCTTTATCAAAGATCAGGTGTTCGAAGATGTGTGGATCGATATCCGGGTCTTCTATTCGGTTCCATTGGTCCTCCTGTCTGTTCTTATGCCAGGACCAGGCTGTTTTCAGAACTGTAGCTTACAGAGTGTTCTTGCAGGTGGGGCACAGAAGAGGTTAATTACGGTACCTTAGTTCTTCTGCTTTTCTAGCAGACCGGAGCCCAGCTGACAGGAATCCAGTAGAGATGGTGTCAAGGTTCACACTGACACTAACAGCTGTAACTTGAGCAGGATTTGTGATCCACATGAAATTTGCAATGAATTGCAGCAAATCTGTGACACTCTAACTTGCTCAGGCTCAGTATCTGAACATACAGATGTTTGCAATGATCACTGGCTTCAGGATTTTTTTTTTGTTGTTGTTGTTGTTGTTTTGTTTTTCCACGAGACAGGGTTTCCCTGTAGCTGAAGTTTAACGGCCTGGTGTTTTTGTGACTTACTGCTTCAAAGAACTTCTCCATTTCTTTATCCCTAAGGGAAAAGAAATATAATCACTAAATACATTTAAGTGTCTTTCAACCATTTTAGATCCCTCTGTTGAGAGTTCTCTGTTTAGGTCTGTACTCCATTTTTTAAAATTGGATTATTTGTTCTTTGGATGACCAATTTCTCGACTTCTTTGTGTATTTTGGAGATTAGTGAAGATCTTTTCCCATTCTGTAAGGCCGTCGTTTTGTCTTGTTGGCCATGTTCTTTGCTTTACAGAAGCTTTTCAGTTTCAGGAGGTCTCACTTATTAATTGTTTCTCTCAGTGTCTGTTTTTTTTTCTTTTTTTTTCTTTTTTCTTTCTTTTTTTTTTCTTTTTTTCTTTTTTTTCTTCTTCTTCTTTTCTTTTTTTTCTTTTTTTTCTCTCTTTAGTTTTTTTCTTTGTTCTTTTTTTTGTTTTGTTTTTCTTTTTTTTTTCTTTTTTCTTTTTTTTCTTTTTCTCTCAGTGTCTGTGCTACTGGGGTTCTATTTAGCAAGCGTTCTCCTGTGCCAATGTGTTCAAGTGCATTTGATATTTTTATTTTTATATTCTTTTATTGTGGATGAAGTCAATTATTTGAACTCTCAAATATTTTTATTGTTATTATCTCTCTATTTGTTTGCTTATTTGTGGTTGTTCACCAACTTGACTATCTAGAGGAAGTAAAAGTCATAACAAGGTTTCCGTAGGTGAACCTGCGGAAGGATCATTAACGTGAGAGAGCAGCGGCGGCGGCTCTGCCCGCCCGCTCGCCTGCCTCGCCCGAGTTCTCGCCGGGAGGCGCGCTCCCCGGGTCGCACGTGTGTTGTGCGCACGGAAGTGTGCGTGCGCACGGGCGCGCGTGGCGGTCGTGAGAGAGAGGTCGAGAGAGGGGGAAGGGGGACGGGCGCCGGCTCGCCCGCCCTCCTTGCCCCGTCCGAGGACCCGTGTCTGGCTCTGCCGCTGGCGGCTCACGGCGGACGGCGGCTCTCTTCCCGCTCTCGCTCTCCTCCGTCCACTCCCGCTGCTTGCCTCACCGCACCGCAGCGGCCCGCGGGTGTGTCCCCTCTTTCCCGGGCGCGCGCCTTTCCCTCTCCATCCCTCTTCCCGGGGGAGGATGGGCGAGGGTCTGGCGGCGCCCCGGGCCCCCTCTCGCCGCCGACCTCCGCTTGCGCGCCGTGGCGCCGCGGCGCGCCTGTCGGGGAGGCGGCGGAGGTTGGGCGCACTTTTTCTTCCCCCCTCTCCACCTCCTTCTCCAAAGGACCGGGGTAGACCAGTAGTCCCTCCCACCGGGCGGGAGGCCATTTTTTTCCCCCGGGGATGCGGCGGGTCGACCAGATGTCCCGCTGGACTCTTTTTTTTTTTTTTTTTTTAATGTATAATATATATTATATCTTCCTAGACCTGACGGGTCGACCAGTTGTCTCTGTGCACTTCCTTTTTTTTGACGGACTGGAAGCGGGTCGACCAGTTGTCCGATTAAATATTTGGCCTTAAAATGCTAAGTACCGGGGTCGACCAGTTGGCCTTGTGAACTTGGGTCGACCAGTTGTCTTTTTCCATGTCTTGATTGACTGATGTCATTCTTCAATGTGTTGGTGGTTAGTTTATCTCTTTTGTTCTCTATGCCAACACGCCCCACTCACCAAACACTTTTTTTTAATTTATTTATTTACTTATTTTTATTTTACTTTTTTATTATTTATTTATTTATACATACATACATACATACATACATACATACATACATACATCCTGTCTATCTGTCCAGATGGGGCAGGGGTAGAAGGGGCTAGCTATTAGAGGAAGGTGCTCGGTGGGCATCCAGTTGTAAATAAGGCTGGGAATAAATAGCTGAATATTAATTCATTTGAGTAATATTAAAACTGTTCAAGTAGAAAACAATTGCTTTCTTTTTCTGTTTGCCCAGAGATCTGACTGACTGCAACTTGGAAAGAAGACGGCCCTGCTGGACAGAGACCTCCCTCCTGCTTTGGGTGGGTCGACCAGTTTACATGTTTATTTCCACGTTTTGTCTTTTATGGATTGAATGGATGTGTCTCTCTCTTTTTTTTTTTTTTTTTGGTTTTTCGAGACAGGGTTTCTCTGTGGCTTTGGAGCCTGTCCTGGAACTAGCACTGTAGACCAGGCTGGTCTCGAACTCACAGAGATCCGCCTACCTCTGCCTCCCGAGTACTGGGATTAAAGGCGTGCGCCACCATCGCCCGGCTCTCATTTTTTTTTCACGATTGCTTGCTTGCTTGCTTGCTTACTTACTTACTTACTTACTTATCTGTTTAGCCCATCTCATTTACTTACTTCTTTAAAAAAAATGACCCACCTAGTTATTTACTTACTTACTTACTTACTTACTTACTTGTTCATTCATTCCTTCACTTCCTTATCTTCTTTCATATATCTGTTTATTTATCTGCTGATTTAGCGTGACTCATTTACTTATTGAATGTTTCAATTATTATTTAGTTTTATTCATTTATTCATTCTTTATGTCTATTTTTATGTATGTATTTACTTACTTTCTTAATTTTTTTTTTACTTTTTAAAATTTACTTAAATTTTTTCTTTCTTTGGGAATGTAGATTCTTTCTTCCTTTCTTCCTTTCTTTCCTTCTTTCTGTCTCCTGACTGTCACTGGCTAAGAAAATGGTGGCCTCCATGTCACTGGTCAGCATAGCAGCTCCTAAAATGGAATTTGATGAAGGGATACATAGATAGATAGATAGATAGATAGATAGATAGATAGATAGATAGATAGATAGATAGATAGATGGGATGCGCACACGCTCACACACACACACACACACACACACACACACACATATGCACGCACGTGCATGACATGTACAGATGGGGGGCGATTCCAATGTTTTCAGAGGAAGGTGCTCGCTGGTAATAATAAATGTGCTGGTAAATAAGGCTGGAAATAGCTGAATATTAAATCATTAAAACTCTTCAAATAAATAAAAAGCAATTCCATTTCTCTCTCTCTCTCTTTCTCACCATATACCAGCACATCTGAACTGACTGCAACATACAAAAGAAGAAGAAACACGGAAAGAAGACATCCCTGCTGGACAGGATCTGAGATGAGAATAAATTCATCGAATGGCTGCCAACAGCATTTCATTGAGAAGAGATTCCACATTTTATGCTGTACAGTTACTTAGTTAGATAGATAGATAAAGAGAGGCCTGTGAACTGGGGTGGGGTGTGGCTTCTCAGGTCACCTCAGGTCAGGGAGGGGCTGAGGAGTGTCCCATTGGCCTTGACAATAGGCAGGAGTCAGAGGTTAATGTCAGGGCAGGGCCTGAGAGTTCCTCAAAGGGAATGAATGGAGACCCTTGCTTACCTAAGAAATGCCTGACCTTGGAAAAGGACTTGTGGAAAGCGGGCCCTTGAAACTGTGGTTTCACGTCTTACTAGAAAGCTCCCTCTTGGAAGGGAAAGTCATCGTGATATCTTACTCTTTTCCCAAGGATACCCTACCTACCCTTCTGATCATTCTTACTGAATTAAGTCTTCCACTGCAAATAAATAAATAAATAAATAATAAATGAAGTGGGTGAGTGAGTGAGTGAGTGAGTGAGTGAGTGAGTAAGTAAGTAAGTAAGTAAGTAAACAAGCAAATACGTGGATGGACAAATAAATACAAAGTTTGCTGTTGTTGACTGACTTTTGATTTCATAATGAATCTCTCTCTCTCTCTCTCTCTCTCTCTCTCACACACACACACACACACACACACACACTAAATATACAATAAAAGGAAGCATAACACCTTTACTCAGGGGGCAGAGTGAACTCTGAAAGTTTTCCAGGCGGGGGGGGGGGGGGGAGAGACAGAATATAAGAACAAAATGAGAAACAAGGAAAAATAGTGTTGGCTGGCTGGCCGGCTTTCAGTTCCCTGACAGAAATGAGCACATTGTGGAGGAAACACAAAGTTGTTACACTATGTGGGTGTGATGAGGAGAGATTGTGAGTGAGTGTCCTGTCAGAACAAAGTTAGTCCCATAGTTGATGAAATTCATTATCCCAAAACTTCAGCAGAATATATCCCAAGTTTGCAAATGTGTGATCAGCTTGTGACAGGTTGGGCTGGAGATGCTGAGAACTGGGGAGCCCTCAATGCAAGAGCAGACACTCATTCCCATGAAGAGGGAGAGAGGGAGGGAGGGAGGGAGGGAGGGAGGGATCATTCATTCCTATACTCAAGTTTAAAGAAAGATGAGTGGCTATCTATGGAGAGACCACTCACAGATATGAAAAATCATTTCCTAAAAATCAAATTTCTCAGTCAGTATGCAACTGCTATGGTGCTTCTCCTAGATAGAGCAAAACACACAAACAAACTGATTCCTTGATCTAGAGCCACAGTGCACATGCTGTGGAAAAGGGGACATGGCCAACTTGAATCACAATATTCATCAGAGCATGAAAAGAGCGTAAAAAGGACACAGAGGAGAGATAATTGTGGTCCTTCCTTCCTCACTCCCTCCCTCCCTCCCTCCTTCCCTCAGGAAGTGACTGACAGATGAGACTTTGTCCAAGCAGGTTCTGTCTGAAATACCAGACTTGAGTTTCCCCCTCTGTGGGTATTAGCTAATCAGTCCTCCCTTCTTTCTGTAGGAAGGTGGTGCATGTCTCTCAGAACTTACCTGGTTTCCTCTGCACCAGGTGAACCCGGGAAAAGCTTTCTAAGCCTTATTCAGACCTATAGAGGCTGCGCTGTGTGTGACTTCAGAGACCTCAGGGAGTATAGGGGTGGGTGGGTGCTTGATGCTTTAGACTCATGTCATTGAAGGACATAACATAGTCTGGATTCACAGAGATTCACAACACAGAGCCATTGTCACTTACTAACAGCTCAGGACACCCAGAGCTAACAAGAAATTGCAGTCTCAGCCGGGCTTTAATCACAGCACACACACAGATCTCTGTGAATTCAAAGATGGCCTGATTTACAGAGTGAGTTTTAGGACAGCCCAAGATACACAAAGAAACCCTTTCTTGAAAAACAAAGCAAAACAGCAAAAGAAAGAAAGAAAAGGAAAAAGAAAAAAATGGCAGTCTCTTTCCACTCTCTCCTCCATTGGCTCTTAAAGAGCTCTCAAGCTGAACTGGAGACCATGGTGTCACTCAAAACTGGGAAGCCAGAAACCTTAGGGGGGTCACAGGAGTCGGACTGACTACAGCACTTGATGCCTCAACCCTGCTAATGGCTGTGATATAAGGCATGGTAAAATACGGGCTTTGGCAGAGCACTACTCCCCTTTCTCTATTATTATTGCTACACAACGAAAAGGACCGGGGGGGGGGGGGGGTGATGATGTGCAGTCAGTGCTGGTATTGAAATCTCACTGACTCCTTCCGCACTCCTTGTCAATTCCCGACTTTGTCAAATCAACTATCGTGAATCTTTGATGTGGGTTGGCCCTTTAGGAACTCAGAGAAACAAGACAGACAGACCTGTTTCATCCCAGAAACCTCCCAGTTCCTGAGCCCTAGCCCTGGAAGTCTCAAAGCCATCACATCCAGAAATCTCTCTAGTCCCTGCTAGTGGTGAACTCACTTCGTCTTCCCCAGGACCACTAATTATTTCTCCATGTTTTCCTGTGAGATCTGAGGCCAGCTTTCTTCTTCCTCCCTCTGGCCTCTCCACGAACGATCTCCATTCTCTAGACAACATGTCTAGAACCGAGTCTTATAGGCACCGAGAGAGTGTGTCTTGAGGGCAGTTGGCGTTTCTAGGACACGAGTGACATCACAAAATTCCGAGAGCTCTCTGGGATACCGTGGAATTTCCAGAGAAGGGACTGCTGATGTCGTGAGGCACGGCCTTTACCTCCTTGCTGATATTTCTCCCCGAACTGACCGACCGACCGACCGACCGACCAACCGGAACCTGAGGTTTCCTTTCCAGGAGTCTCTCCTCCGACACAGAGGGAGCCATTCAGGATTTCCTCCTTCCAAAACCAGAAATTTCTCTCTGCTTCATTAATATCTTCTCACTACTTCCTGAACCCATGGGGAGTTAGTTAGTTGAACACTCACTTTTTTCATGAATGACCCTTCCTCCCTCTCCTGAACATCTCATATTACTGATTCATACTCAGTAAAACAGTAATATGAGAAATTAGGCCAGGAGGACATGGAAGATGAGGGTTGAGTCTTCTGAAGTGAACAAGCACTTAGGGAAGGCTAAACTTAAGGGAATTTGACTCTGAGTGGCAAGACATGAATAGCTGCTGCCAAGGCACAGATACAGGCACCAACTGGGCCCTCGGCATCCTCCTGCATCATCAGAGCTGTGTGGGAAACTCAGCCCAAAGGAGGGGCCGTGTTCAAAGGGAGAGGGCATTTTCGAGGACAGCACTGTTTTCTTTTTCTTCTTTCTTTCTTTCTTTCTTTCTTTCTTTCTTTCTTTCTTTCTTTCTTTCTTTTTTTTTTCGAGACAGGGTTGTTCTGTAGTTTTTTTTTTTTTTGGAGCCTGTCCTGGAACTAGCTCTTGTAGACCAGGCTGGTCTTGAACTCACATGCTTTCTTTTTTTTTTTCTATTGGATATTTTTGACTTCTTTATCAAAGATCAAGTGTTCGTAGATGTGTGGATCGATATCCGGGTCTTCTATTCGGTTCCATTGGTCCTCCTGTCTGTTCTTATGCCAGGACCAGGCTGTTTTCAGAACTGTAGCTTACAGAGTGTTCTTGCAGGTGGGGCACAGAAGAGGTTAATTATGGTACCTTAGTTCTTCTGCTTTTCTAGCAGACCGGAGCCCAGCTGACAGGAATCCAGTAGAGATGGTGTCAAGGTTCACACTGACACTAACAGCTGTAACTTGAGCAGGATTTGTGATCCACATGAAATTTGCAATGAATTGCAGCAAATCTGTGACACTCTAACTTGCTCAGGCTCAGTATCTGAACATACAGATGTTTGCAATGATCACTGGCTTCAGGATTTTTTTTTTTGTTGTTGTTGTTGTTTTGTTTTTCCACGAGACAGGGTTTCCCTGTAGCTGAAGTTTAACGGCCTGGTGTTTTTGTGACTTACTGCTTCAAAAAACTTCTCCATTTCTTTATCCCTAAGGGAAAAGAAATATAATCACTAAATACATTTAAGTGTCTTTCAACCATTTTAGATCCCTCTGTTGAGAGTTCTCTGTTTAGGTCTGTACTCCATTTTTTAAAATTGGATTATTTGTTCTTTGGATGACCAATTTCTCGACTTCTTTGTGTATTTTGGAGATTAGTGAAGATCTTTTCCCATTCTGTAAGGCCGTCGTTTTGTCTTGTTGGCCATGTTCTTTGCTTTACAGAAGCTTTTCAGTTTCAGGAGGTCTCACTTATTAATTGTTTCTCTCAGTGTCTGTTTTTTTTCTTTTTTTTTCTTTTTTCTTTCTTTTTTTTCTTTTTTCTTTTTTTCTTTTTTTTCTTCTTCTTCTTTTCGTTTTTTTCTTTTTTTGTCTCTAGTTTTTTTCTTTGTTCTTTTTTTTTGTTTTGTTTTACTTTTTTTTTTCTTTTTTCTTTTTTTTCTTTTTCTCTCAGTGTCTGTGCTACTGGGGTTCTATTTAGCAAGCGTTCTCCTGTGCCAATGTGTTCAAGTGCATTTGATATTTTTATTTTTATATTCTTTTATTGTGGATGAAGTCAATTATTTGAACTCTCAAATATTTTTATTGTTATTATCTCTCTATTTGTTTGCTTATTTGTGGTTGTTCAACATAAGGTTTCGTTGTGTACCCTTGTATGCCCTGGGACTCACTTTGTAGACAAGACTGGCCTCAGACTCACAGAGAGTCATCTGCCTCTGCCTCCTAGTGCTGAGATTAAAGGCATGCACTAAACACCTTTTCTATATATTTATTTTCCTAATAATTTATTTATTTTCATTTTATTGTCATTGGTGTTTTGCCTGCATGTATGTCTATCTGAGGGTGTCCGATCTTGGAGTTACCGACAGCTGTTGACTGCCATGTGGGTGGTAAGGAATTGAACCTGGGTCCTCTGGAAGAGCAGTCAGAACTCTTAACCACAGAGCCATCTCTCTCCAGCCCTCACCTTTTTTTTTTTTTGAAAATGGGGTTACTCTGTGTCACTTTGCCTGGCCTTGAATCTCAATCTGCAGAACAAGGGAGCCTTAAACTCACAGTGATCTGCCTGCCTTGGTCTCCCTGATCTTGGAGGTGTTTTTATCATCTCTCTCTCTCTCTCTCTCTCTCTCTCTCTCTCTCTCTCTCTCTCTCAAATATGTTTGGTTTTGTGTTTTGCTTTATGAGACAGGGTTTCTCTGCTGCTTTGGAGACTGTTGTTAAAACTAGCTCCTTTCTTATAGACCAGGCTGTCCTAAAACTCCCAATGATCCTGTTTCTGCTAAATATGGAGCCAGTGCTCTTGAATGCCTTTGTCTGGTGAGGTCAAAAGCCACCCACACACACACAACCCCCCCCCCAACACACACACAAACCAAACACAGGCACAGGCACACCCAGAGACACATAAATAAACTTTTAAATTAAGAAGAGCCTGGAGAGCTAGTTTCGCGGCTCTTCCAGAGAAATTGGGTTCAATTCCCAGCACCTGCATGGCAGCTCATAGTGATTGTAAATTCAGTTTCTGGGTGATCTGACATCTTCAGACCATTGCACATAAAATAAAGTTAAGAAAATCATAAAAAAATTCCTTAAGAAATTGAAATTTAACTAAGTCCCACACAATTGGAAACACTCTCAAATAAAAGTAAAATAAATGGAAAAGAATACAGTGCTAAGTGCAGTTATGAAAATGTTTTGAAATGTGATACCTTCCCTGTCTCCCCCACATACACAAGCCACACTGAGAGATTTAAATAAAATCTGGGTAATCATTTATGTATCTGGCCTATGTCAGAGGGGCAGGGGAAGCTGAAGCCTTGTCCTTTGGGCTCCAGGTTCTCAGTACTGCGTCAAAAACTCGAGTGTATAGTGAGCCCATGTCTGTCCTGCCGGCAGCACTCAGGAACTGGGAATACAAGGATCAGGAGATCATCTTCAACAACCCAGCAAGTGCAAACCATCCTGGTGGGAAAGAGACCCTCTAAAAGAAATCAATAAAATGACATTTTTATTTTTTTCTGTCGGAAGTGAAAATGTTCCAAATAATTCACTGCATCAGTATTCCTGGAAATGATATCAAAATCAGAATTTTTCTTTTTTTTTTAACATTTTATTTTATTCTTATTATTTTCATTTTTATTTTTTTGGTTTTTCGAGACAGGGTTTCTCTGTGGTTTTGGAGCCTGTCCTGGAACTAGCTCTTGTAGACCAGGCTGGTCTCGAAATCACAGAGATCCGCCTGCCTCTGCCTCCCAAGTGCTGGGATTAAAGGCGTGCGCCACCACTGCCTGGCGTAAATCAGAATTTTTCATATTATTCCATGGCTGCTGTAATTTTCTCTGTGGCAGACAGAGGCAGGCAGATCTCTGTGAGTTTGAGGCCAGCCTGGTCATCTACAGTTCCAGGACAGGTGCCAAAGCTAAGAGAATCCTTGTCTCAGAAAATTTTTTTCTCTGCGTCTCACGTGTCGTGTGTCTTTCTCTAAGCAGGCCCAGGAATCCTAAGAGCCTGTAGGTGATCTAGGAAATCTCCTGTAGCAGGGGCCCTGGCCTCCACTCCTGGCCCCTGAGGGCACCTGGTAAAAGTGAGAAGGCAGATTTCAGAGACTAGTAAAGTTCAAGGTCACCAGCCCTTCCCAACAGCTAGAACCTTTAAAGGGTGAGGCTACAACTTAATTGGCCTGCTTAGATATGGATATTTTTGTTGTGGTTCTTGTTTTACAGGGCAGGAACAGACATCCAAGTGGGAATTTTCCACAGCTGTTTTAATTTTCTCAGACTCGGTATTTAGTATGAGAAGTGGTGTGTGGGGTTGTACAAACACAACTACTGAAAAAGAACCCTAAGAAAGCAGGCCTCCCTCCCTCCCTCCCTCCTTCCTTTTCTCCCTCCCTCCCTCCCTCCCTCCCTCCCTCCCTCCCTCCCTCAGTTCCTCCCTCTCACCAAGCCATAATTGTGGCAGCCCCTTGGCCCACATAGTCCTTTCACTGATCAGTCAGACACACTCTTTTTTTATTTTTGAATTTTGGGTGAAGTCAATTAATTGAGCTCTTAGATGATGATGATGATGATGATTATTATTAGTTTATTTGTGTTTTTTTTTTTTTACATAGAGGTTCCCTGTGTCCCTGGAACTCACTTTGTAGACAAGGCTGGCCTCAGACTCACAGAGATCTAGCTGCCCCTGCCTCTACCTCTGCTTCCTAGTGCCGGAATTAAAGGCCTGTACTAAACACACTTTCCCCCCCTAAGTCAGGGTTTCTCTGTGTCTGTCGCTTTGTCTGTCCTAAAACTCACACTGCAGAACGAGGTGGCCTCAAACTCACAGCGATTTGCCTGTTTCTGCCTCTCCTGATTTCTGAGGGCTGAGAACTGAGAATAAAGAAATGTGCTGCCCAAAATATACTGCCGCTGCTGCAATTAAAAAAATAAATTAAAATAAAATAACCTGAGATAAACAAAGAAAAAAAGGAAAACACCTGTTTTTTCCTTCCTTCCTTCCTTCCTTCCTTCCTTCCTTCCTTCCTTCCTTCCTTCCTTTCTTTTTCATTACTTGTTTTTTTTTCTGTTTTCTTCTTTTATTATTATTATTATTATTATTATTATTTTTGGTGAAGGGTTTCTCTGTATAATACCTTTAACTCACTATATAAACCAGGAAGTCATCTTGGTAACATTATGGTTTTGTATTTTCTTATTTCTTGTCTGTAAATCAACAAATCAACATTTCTTCTCTCTCTCTCTCTCACACTCATTTAATTTATGTTTTATTTTATTTTTGGTTTGTGTTCTTGTTTTGATTTTCAAGGAAGGGTTTCTCTGTTGCTTTGGAGCCTGTCTTTGGAACTAGCTCTTGTCAACCAGGCTGGCTGGCCTCAAACTCCCAGAGATCCACCTGCCTCTCTGCCAGATATGGAACCAGTCATCTTGGTTAGTTCAAAAGCCACCCCATAAACACACACACACACACACAACACACACACACACACACACACACACACACACACACACACAGAGGCACATCCAGAGAAACATATATTTTTTTTTTTTTTTTTTCGAGACAGGGTTTCTCTGTGGCTTTGGAGCCTGTCCTGGAACTAGCTCTGTAGACCAGGCCGGTCTCGAACTCACAGAGATCCGCCTGCCTCTGCTTCCCGAGTGCTGGGATTAAAGGCTTGCGCCACCACTGCCCTGCGATGCCCCTACTATAAAAATGGGTTTCAGAAACCGGCCTTTTGCCACAGTGTCAGAAGCCCAAACTCTGCCTGTGGTCTCAGCTAGCTGATAAGC